>NW_024542199.1:0-63845 GCF_016758785.1 Suillus bovinus
CAGTCAGGTGGTGGAACGGAGCATGGGTATGCTTCGTCAGCGAAAGGATCCGGCCAGATGTACTGGCTCTGCTGAAGCGACAGATAGAGGGCAAAGGGGAATGCGAGGATGCCAAGGATAACAAGGGTGAGGTCGGGGTAAGGGTATGATGTGAGAGCTGATATGAGGAGGATGAGGAGAAAAATGGTAGGGGCCCAAGCGTCTAGATGTTCTTGTAACAGTTTGTAGAAGCAGATGAACTGTAGGGTAAACATGCAGGTGTGAAAGGACACCCAAGTATGCAGGTACTTGACGGGTATGACACACTCAATATCAAAGAGCGCAGCTTGGGTCCGAAATTGGAAGGGTGGATCTGTATAGGCCTAGAATTTGTTAAAGTGCCACGTCACAGGCGCAATCACCACTGGTACTCACCCAACAAACATAAACAAGCTTACCTTCTCACACTGATTTGCCAACACTGTTGCCTTCGTGCACATGCCTAATGCCTGACATTGTTCCAATTTGTAAGTACCTGGTCTCAGTATTACACCCTCCAGTAAGTCCAATCTGATGCACGTCCCACCCCCCAATAGGTCCAATAGTCAGCGGGCCTTACACCAGTCTGGTTGAACTCCCGCTTCACCAACTATTGTGTCTCCCATAACAAGAAACATTCAATTTGCTAGTGTCAAATATCTGCAACAAGTTAGCATTAGAGGATAGAGGACCCACTACACGACATCTGGTGAGTGCTTCACGTAGTTTTGTGCCCTTCTCAAATGTAATAGGTACATACTTTTCAACATCAAAATCGGGCCAGAGGAACTCCCACAACAGCCATATCTTATTGATGAAAAGGTCTGTTTCCACAAATCCTGGCTTATGCTTCCTGTATTCTGGAATTTTTTTACGCAGGAATTCGGCCTTAGCTTGGCATTCTGCCATCAAATTGGCCTTAGCCTCTTCCATCTGGATGCAGCACATCGAGTTAGCAACAATATTAGTGGTGAAAAAAGCTTGTACACATGGTGTGGGTGAGATGAATATTGTAGATACAAGTGTGTTTGTTAATCAATAGCTAGCATTCAGATGCCTTATGTATGGATAATCAGAGGGATCCTCATTGCAATCATTCTCACAGCAAGCCTTCTTGTGAACATGACATGGTGCAACCTAGCAAAAGGCAATGGGCACATGTGGAGCCTTTCGTCCAAGGGCAGCAACCCTCACGCATACCTTCCCAACAACGTGTGCGAGAATATGCGCTCACAAGTGGTGGGCGCACTACACTACAAACAGCTTACATACCACTACCTGAGGTTTCTCCAGAGGTGACAAATGAGTTACCTTCTTCACCACTGCTACTGCCTCAAAGCCTCGCTTATGATTTCTTCGACGAAGTTACTGCAGACTCAAATGTCTGTGACTTTCAGCCTGTGAAGCATAGATGGCATGCAGCGGTAAGTAGTTATTTTCAAAATTCAAAATTTGATCTCATTATCAATTGCATAGGACAACCCTCTCCTTGCTTGGTTACCCAAACACCAGTCTTTTCTTGATGAAACTATTTTTTTGGAAGGTCATGGGCCTGAAGCTTCATGTTCACTCTGTTGCTGTGGCAATTCAGATAAAATATATTGATGCAAGGATTGTTTTGGGCCAGAAATGTTCTGTCAGGCTTGTATTGTCCAACACCACCAATGCCTGCCATTACATAGAATTGAGGTAGGCTTTTTCATGCTGGTGAAGCACGCTTCATCTAATCTGAATGTAGAAATGGACCAGCACCTTTTTTGACTGTACAACCCTCAAGTCCCTGGGTATGCGGATACAGCTGGGCCATAATCCTGGTCATTGATGCCACAATCCACGTCCCTCGTCTGGCGACACCTTTGTCATGATCGATGTCCACAGTATTCATGAAATTGCATTGGACTTTTGTGGTTGTGAGACTGCACAGATTCGTTTCAAACAGCTGCTATGAGCACGTTGGTACCCTGCAACTACAACTGACCCACAGACTGCAGCTTCATTTGCTGTCCTCAAGCACTATCACCTCCTTTCCTTTTAATCCAAGGTTTCAGCCTATGAGTTCTATTACAGCTTAGCAAGACGCACCAACAACACTTGACTTTCTCCTATCAGAGTAAGTTTGACTGTTTGTAGGAGACTCAGAGTCCTCACTGATTGTATGTAGGATCACTATTCTGCTTTCATGTGCATGGTTCATGAATGGTGACACCTACGATGCTCAGGCACAGTGGCAGAGGTCATCATCCCACTGGTGCCAATGGGACTAAGAGCGGGGAACTTGCTGTGCTCTGTCCAGCATGCCTGCACCCAGGGAAGAACCTACTTGATGGATGGGAAACTGCACCTCCATTGATACAGCAAGTATTTTATTCAGTCTTTGGTAAGGCGATGCACTGATCTTTCATAGCAGATGGCTATATGCACTTTTTATTGCAATTGACACAAATTTTCATCTGAAACAGAAAGCAGTCTCTTTGGATGACATGGATCCAGGGTTAAATGCTGGGTGGGCATACTTTGTGGAAGAAACTAAATACAATGAATATCTATCCTTACAGGCAGGCGAGAGACAAGAGGTACATGGACATTTGTATCTGTTCAATGTTGTCTGACTCAATCATTTTTCAGCAAAGCACATGTGTTAGCCACAACGCAGTCAATATGGCAGATACAAAGTTATCACATGGCCTTGCAGCAACTGGTGTAGGTACTGTTGACTGTGCACGCCACGAATTCAAGCTACCAACTGGGGTAGGAGACCTTCAAAAGGGTGAAAAGTATGTTTGTGTTCATTTTTAGTTACAAATAAATTGGTGACGTGTTCAAGGTACCTCAACATGGACTACTTTGTGTTCTCAGCCCTGGTCAGGTTCGCAATCACATTTCATATGATATTGCATGTCAGTGGTAAAAGAAACTATGGACTAGGATGGATTCTATGCCAGCCCACCTGCATATAGCACACAATACAATGCTAATATTACAATATTTTGTTCCCAAGTTTCACATCGGGGCTCACATTGCTGCCTGCCAGACCACTTTCTCATGGAATTTAGCTAAGTCTGTGGGCAGGACAGATGGAGAGGCACCAGAACGGGGGTGGGAAAATATTAATCGCGTGGCATCAAGCACCAAAGAAATGGGACCAGGAAGTTGACACGATACACTGGATGACCATTTTGGTGACTGGAATTGGAAGAAGGTGACAATGTTTGGTGAGTCGCTTTGATTCTGATATTCTTGAAGCCTCTTACTGATATTTTAAAGGTCGGACCTTGAAACACAAGATAGAGGATGCAGTGAAGTGGAAGAGGGAACACAGTGATGCCTTGCATGAGCTGGAAGAAACCATTCAGTCTGTGTTACTGGATGAATGGAGACTGGAAATCAAGGCATGGGAGGACAATGGCAAACCAAACCCTTTCAAAAGCAGAGTTACTCGTGAGTTATTGCTCATCCCTTCTGCTGCTTTGGCTGATCACTCTTAGCTATTACACAGACTGCAGTGTGGGCTCGGCTTGTGGAACTGAAAGCATAAGAATTGCGAGCCGGGGTTAGTTCATCTCTTCACGTGGATGTCTCACCCAGCATACTCATAAGTAGTGGCATTGAATTAGAAGATCAGCAGTACATTAAATTTTCTCTTATCATTTCTTAGTTTTAATGCTACAATGTTACAACAACATTTATAACCCTACTTTATTTCTCTTTCTTGGAACCATAACTGCTCTTCTAGAACACATCTAGAACGGTTATCTTGCTGCCATCTCTAGACTCTTCTAGACCTGGCTAGATTCTCTTATCAAGCGGGCTGTCTGCACTTCTCTTCTTTCTTGATTATCTTGATTGTTGCTTCACTACTATCAACATGTGCAGCATGAACAGTCTTCTATGTTTCACCTATACTTGCTATCTTGATAGGTTGTACCATTTCCCTATCTCTGACTCACTATAGACATAGTGCAGCCACAGATCAGTATCTATATAAACCTCTGTACTTTGTAGTAGATACCCCATCTTGATCTCCTTAGAGATACCCTAGAATCCACTTGGTTCATACTAGTAACCTTCTCTAGTGTGAGACCATTAGAACATTGCTTTACTTCTGAGAGGAACATCCTTTTCCTCTAGCTGTGAGCACGATCCGTCTCCTAAACGGTTGACTGCCAACCTACTTCCTCAACAGGAGGGGGCTCTGCCAGTTGACTGTGGGAGCCAGTCTTGTACTAGACTGCAGAACACGCTCTCTACTTGATCTCTCCTTTATTGGAGATAGAGAGAAGAACTACTAAGGTCAATATTACGCCACGTATGTTACATGCGTAACATACAACAGACAGAGGCTGAAACATGACATCACCAACATCTCCCTTCATCCTACAGACAAACAACGTGAGACGATTACAAATAGGACAAATGTACTACAGAGACGAATTGACTCATGGATATGCACTCAAGAGCTCTATATGCCTGTTGTTTTAGCACTATGTTCATCAGCCAACTACAATGCCACCACTACTGATGCTGTTCTCAAACCCCAGCACCTTCCTCTATATCTTCCATCTGCCCTTGATGCACCTGTACATTGTGACCAACACTTACTGGAGCATGAATGGGAACTGCGGCATGCGCAGGCTCATGATGCTCTTAATGAAATTTGTTCTCACCTCCGTCTGCCCTTGCATATATATAAATTCAAGGACAAGAATCTACATGGTCAAGCAGCGTCCACTCGTGCTCAGAATTTAATCACACATGTTGAAGCAAAGAAAGAAGCAGGAGTTGATAAATACAGGCGTGCACATCGAGCATTGGAGTCACTGAACAGTCGCTTGGATAAGGTGGGCTAGGGAGAGACTTTGTGGCCTCTTAGGAACAAGGATATGAGACCGATGGGTGATTTCATAGATGGATGTACTCAGGGAACTGGAACGATCTCATGGATCTGGCTTGCTACAGATGTCGGCACCAGTCGCTCTGAAAACGACCAGGTTCAAGATTGTATGTCTCTAGCTCACTGAGAATGACAAGTAACTGAGTCCAGTTATAGGTCTTTGCATCGAGTGGTGTAAGGCTCGCACACATGCTGCACGATGGTCTGAGGAAGTGGAGCTACTTGTTGAAGAAATGTGATGTGTGCTGGTCTTTCTGCAGTGGCAGGTCCGTTGGTGGGATGAGCATGCAAATCTACGCATAATGGAGAAGCCTTCCAATCAAGAGGGGCTTCAGGCTTATGCATATTGTCAAGTTGCACTGTGTTCTGTGATGTGTCGCTCATTCCAAGTATTGTGGAGCGGTGTACCTCAACTTGTGGCTTCTACTCTTGAACCAGAGGTCTTCAAGCTCAATGATACTATCCACACACCTTCAATCGACCACCCTCCTGACTTGTATGATGAGCCTCTGGGCTGATTCATTGTGGCGCACTTTGTCCTGTTCCACAATCATAGCATCTTCATAGTTATCACTCACTGTAGTCAGTAGCTTGCTTATAGAGCCTCCTTTTGTCCAAGCACCAAATGATATTAATTCAGATCAAGTTCTTTATAATTAGCTTAAGAAGTCAGATCTGATCTGAGATACAGGAACAAAATTTGAACATATAGTCTAAGGGAGAACATGTATAGGACAGTACAGAAGGGTAGGCAAAGGTAGGGACCATAATCTATAGTACAATAATGTATCAGACCACCCTATGACTCATAGTAATTAATGTGTCAGGGTTTTGCTATAATTATAGGCAGTGATACATTAATACCACAGGGACAGGTGCTTTACCATGCCTCACAGTACACCATGGGAACAAGCTATTCAAGCTGTATATGATGCTTATGTCTTAAATCTTATCACCCAAACTTAGTCTATGATTACACTCACTTATAATTTATCCACTTCTTTCCAGGCCCAACAGGACTCTTTGGACCAGGCTCCTACCCATCTGCAGCCGGAAAGTTTGAGGATAGATTGCTTAAAATGTTATGTTACATCAGCATTCTCAAAGTACAGACAATTTGAACCCAGCCCAACCTTATTCCTCAACCTCTCCAGCAGAAAACATTTGTAAACAGTTTCAGCCACAGTGGCAAAAACCTGCGGCACTTGAAAAAACTGAAAATCGAGTAGGTATATGTACATTAATTAAAATATAGAATATTCCATTTGAGCACTTAGTTGTTACATGTCAGAAGCCCCTAGTAGTGTGGGTGTAATTCAAGACTCATCATACATCAGCACTTTGGAAAATGGCCATGCCTTTGGCATATCAAAATCACACAAAGCATTTATTGAAGCTAACCATGATATTAATATTGTGTGCATTGCTGGCACATCAATGGGAAAGACTATGACATTTTGGATGCCTTTACTATTCAAACCTGGTCTTCAAATTATTGTGACACCATTGAACCAGTTTGGGAGACAGAATGTTTTGTTGTTGGTAAAAGCAGGCTTGCTAAGTATATCGATAAGCTCAGAGACAGCTAGCTGGTGCAATTTTTGTGTGAGGATCTAACAGTTATGCTATGGCAGGATGACTTACTATCATAACCTGGTTTTTCATACAGAACATCAAAGATATGAAGTATTTGGCTGTCATTGTTAGTCCAGAGCAGCTTATGAAGCCTGAAGGGGAATTTAAGAGACTGTTGCACAGACCACTTTTTGCACAGCAGATTATTGGTGTGATATTTGACAAAGCACATTGCATTGCAACCTGGGGCGAATTTCATCCTGAATATAAGGAATTAGAGTGTCTCCATTATATCCTGCTCAAGAATGACTGCATCATCAGCTGTCATTGGCTTGATGATCAGAGTGCATCCTTTGATCACCTGAGCGACCTTGCGAGATGTTCCTGCCGCATCAGGCACCTTATGTTTCATAGCTATATTAATCATCAGACCTTCAAAACTAAGAAAAATTGAAAGACAACTCACCAAAGGTACATGCCCCATGTGACTGTTCACAAGGACCGCAGCGCGCATTCTTCTCTTGCATGCACATAACTCCACACTGGACACAGCACTTGCAGGGAGGCTCTAGCACCTTTGAAGCAACAGACATCCACCCACCAGCCTTCTACCATAAACAAGATTATATCAGACGTACACAAAAGAAAGAGGAAAAGGAACACTTACCAGCTTGCCCATGTCTGAGTTCTCTTCCTTCCCTTTCCCCTTTTCCTTGGCTATCCAAGTCATGCATGCCTCCACCATCACTTTTCTTCTACCTCCTTCCATCTGCTCACTGTCTTCCTCACCACTCCAACCCACCTGTTGAGCTCTCAAAAGAGCCCCATCTCATTGTCATTCACAGGAAGCGGCATCCCAGCTTCTTTTGCATCTCATGTGCACACACAAATATTAGCCTAAGTCAAGTGAGTTAAGTAAACAAACAAAAAGAATGCAAAAAACATGTAGCACTTACCTCAAAATGTGCCCACTCACAGAGCCATGTCTTGATGTCCTCCAGTCACTCTTGTAGAAGCTCAGGATGCGAGCCTGACAGCACACCCAGCAAAGGAAGTAGCACATTCCAGATGCACAGGACACAATTGCCTTCGGATTTACACATGAGTTCAGGCTCAGGAATCTCCTAAGCTGGCTCCTTGAGCATCAGCATCTCTTCAGCACATACCTCAGGCAATGGCGAGTGAGGAGGGTCGACAAGAGAAAGGTCAAAGTTTGATATTTTAAGATAGATGATCGTAGGTTAAGGTGAAAGATGGAAGAACAACATGTTGCCACGTAGTGCCTTATAAGTGCAAAACCACAATTATGTCAGCACATTGGCACTAATTCCTGAAGTTTCACATCACATGGTCGACCGCTGGCATTCCATTCTCAGACCATGGACCACATGCTATCATGTGACATCTTTCATCAAAATTTCACTAAGTCCATTCATGTGCACTCGCTGACTGGGGACAGTCAGATTTTAAAGTCTCCTGCTCTTGTAGAGACTCGCGTCTCCACAGACACTTCCCTCCAACTTCTCCCACTTTCCTTACACACTCCAGCTCTAATCCTTAGGAAACATCTTGCACATTGGCGCACATATTTTATTTCCACAGGTTTTGCATGCAGCCATTTGCATTCATATGCATCACACATCTGCCTTCACATCATCTGCACACCCATCTGTCCCATCCTTCTCATGTCCTTAGAGGTTTATTGATGTGTTTTCCCATAATATTCCCATTTTGTTTAATTATTTTCCCTCACTAATGGTCAGCTTTGCATACAGCTGAGACCCTATTACCTATTTTGTGTACTATTTTTAGCTTGTTTGGATCATTACATTGGACCTCTGCACCTAGCAGCACTTAGCTATTTTACTTATACCCCCTCTAATACTTATGTTCTGGGTTGATTTTCTGCCCACTTTCTCTGTGTACTTAGCTACTAAGAGAATTTTACTTGTTGTTGCAGTTGAGATCTAAGTCTTGCACTCTCATTGTCTGTCCTTCGTTTTATCATCAGCCAACCTTAGTTGGGGTGATAGTAGTTGTCTTGTCTTGTCTCTCTTTAGTCTCTCTCTCATTTGCATCTTCGCCTTCGCCTGCACACACCACTTTCACATTGCACTCGTGCTGTAGAGATTTGCACTATTGCAGGCTTGCAATGCATTAGACTTCAGTTCATACCACCCAGGTTCACAGCACCAACTTGCAGCATCATTCCCTAACCTTTCCCCAGCTATTTCCATATCAGGCGATGCTTTCCTGCACCTTGTGATGCCCTCGCATCGCTTGCTTTCCTGTGCTTTCATTGCCCTATCATCCAGGAGCATTCATCCACTGTCCAGTAAGTCTCACTATGAGACACATATATAGGTCCACATTTTTCACCCTTTACTACACCACACCTTACCTTAGTGGAGTTCCCTCATCATGTCCATAGCTAGAGTTAGAATCTATTAGCAGTCCTTTTTATTGTCACTCATTGAGCCATTGTCTATTGCTAGTTTCATTTCACATTTTCGCACTTTCACATTTTACGTTCCTGCGCTTTGCACTTACGTCGCTCGCCTCGCACAGCCGCTGCATGACTGTGGATTTGTTTTCCTTGCTTTCCCTTGGATTGAATGTGCTTGTCCTTGCAAGCATAGCAGACTAGCATCGCACTAGATCATTATATCAGCTTCTTGTGTCCCTCCCCTTGATTTATCATTTCACCTAGAGCTGAGTTGATTCATCTTCAGCACGCCTGCATATTATCCATCGCATCTCGCCATAGTAGTCCTATTACCCTATTAGTAGTTTGGTGTCCTTCTTTTTATTAAGAGAGGTTTCCCTTGACTCAGACAGCTGCCCTTGGGTTGATATTTTTACTCACACCCGGGACTCTCTGTGTATCCTTGGTCTAGCACTGTATTTCCTCACAGTTTAGATTCCTCTTCTTCACCACAATCAACACAAGGCAGCTGTGCTCTAAGCCAAGTGACACATGCACAAGATGGAAGAAGTGTGGTGGTGCATGGAAATTCTGGTTTGGTTCAGGTTCAGACAACAAAAAAACCAAACCAAACCACAACAACACTAGCCAGAACATCACTAGATGTAACCATGTATTTTGTGGAGCCATGTCTTATTAGCTCACTGACAGAAGAGGTGTAGGATTGAGTAGTTCAAAACACTAACCTGTCGTAACTTGGGTACCCCCTACACCTACTGTGACAGTGTAATGACAGTGTTACCAATCATGGAATTTAGCCATATCAGGTAGTCATTTGTTGTACAATGTTAAATCAAAATGAATCAATTCAGCTATCGCAAAGCAAAATAGACAGCTGCAGCATGAAAACGAGTACATATGCAACTGGAATAGGTGCATGAAGTAAGTAATCAAGGACTAAGCACAGCAAGAGCAGTCAGAGCAGTCAGAATGATTGTTTAAGCCTTCTTTGATGAACGGAATGAGCCTGCTTGTACTCCAGCACATTTGGAACCATAAGAAACTAACAGAGGCACATTCTCCTTGCTGATCTCGCCTGGAGGAGTGTAGTAAGACTGCCAATGAGTCTTCAGGATGCACAAAGCAGTCTGCTCCAGGTCCATGAGCCTCATCTCCTTACAAATGCTTGTGGGCAGCAGTACACTGATATCTCTCTGTCCTGGTACTGCATATTCCTCATGCTCCTGGAGGACATACTCATGCATGTTGTAGTGCCAAACAGCTGACCAGGATGCCAGGAGTCTTTCTCATTATCCTGCTGGGGACTGGAAGGAGAGTAGGGTGACAGAGCTCACACTTCAGTGGCATGTTGCAACATGGTTAGTTTTTCAAACCAACATTGGCGGATGCATATCAGAATTGGTGCTGGTATGCACATTTGGTGTCCCAGGTTGTTGCAGCTTTTGCAGGGACAGTGATACTGATGGTGCACTCTGGTTGTCCAGAATGCCCACAAAAGCTGCATGGAAGTGTGTCACCAATCTTGTAGACAGTCATGAGTGTAAAATATGAATGTAATTAGAAAAAATGTACCAGTTCTTTCAATGTGACCTCCTCTGGTGTATTGCTCAGGGCATGAAGGATATGTTGACTAGTCATGTGTTCTCAAAAATCACATCCAAGATCTCACATTTAGCGGGTACCATCTTTACATGCTCGTGTTTCATTAAAATTATTATTTAGATCTATTCTACAGTAGTAAAAACACCCCCTTTATGATCCTCGCCAAACAATTTTACAATGATTTGAGGCTGCTGACAAGGAACTCAAAATGTGTCACTTGTAACTTCATGTGGCTATGTATTTAAGGTTTTTTTGCTTATCTAAAGTCAAGCTCTGTGTTCAGGATTTTGTGAACATACACCTCTTGCACTGACAAGTCATCACAGTCAGTGGTAGTATTGGTTTAAGAATCCATTGGCTGCCACCAGCATGAATTTGACAGATTTCCCCATTCTTAATAGAAATTGGTCATCCAACCTCACAAAGAAAGGTGTATGATATAAACAAGTAAGGATAGAGTAAGATATTTAGGTCATGACGACTTGTGGGGGTGACAACTCAGCTGTGAGGCATAGTATGTGACACAAACTGGAAGATAGTTTGTTGTTGTACTGCGTTGTAGGAACTAGGAACAGGCCCATTGTACATACCGTGCAATTTGTAATATGAAATGTGGAGTTACATAAACGTGGATTACACGAAGTGTTGGTGAGGTAAACTTAATGTTTGCAGTAGGTAAAAAGCAGACCGTTAATCACGCGACGGCGGCCAGCCGGCTGTATAACGTTAAGTATTACTAGCACCCACTCCAAAGGTGGATACTTCGTTAACGCTTCCTCTAATTTCCCAAATCTACTTTTAAGTTCTGCTCCTCTTGGATGATCTTGTTCAAGACCGCCCACCATGCCCTTTGAACGATATTTAGCACACGACGAGCCGCAGCGCAGTGGGCAATACTCCAATCACTACGGCGATTACAACGATAGTCGTTACAATGTTGATGATGGTAATGCTCACTCTAATGGGCTTCAGTTTCAGATACCTCAGTTCATGTACAATGGACCTCCAATATTGGCCCCAGGTGGTGGTGCAGAGGTTCTACCAGCTGGTCTTCTTGATAGCCCAGGTTCGTTCGCTTCATCCTGGTTTGCGAACAATGGTTTTGTCCCGTGAGTACAAAATAATACCTGTGATATTTTCTAATACTCTTTTTTGGTACAGTTTTCATTCTTCTCAGTCGAGGAACCAAGCGAGCGTGGAGGCAGCATCTGGTGCTAGCAATGCACAATCGAGCAATTGCTATGATACCTATCCGAATATACCTCATTCTATACTGTATCCTCAGGTTGACTATTCTCACCCACCACCACCACCACCACCACCTTCAATACAAACTACCTCGAATTCCTCCTTCACAGCCGCAGACATCCTCAAACTCAATACAGCAACCATATTATCTGCACCATCCCCTCTGGGTCTTCCTGTTTATTCCACCTCTGGTTTCGACCTCCTCTCCCTCCTCTCTCGCGTAGTCTCCCGTCCCCACCCGGCCATCTTCCTCGGTCCCGTCGACAGTTCTTGCTCCTTTACTGTCGTCGATGTTCGTCGCCATGACTGTCCCATCATCTACGCCTCCCCCAGCTTCTATAACCTCACAGGGTACGCTGAACACGAGGTTCTCGGTCGCAATTGTCGTTTCTTGCAGTCTCCCGATGGGAATGTACAAAAGGGTGAGGAGCGTCGCTTTGTCGCACCAGATGCTGTGGCACATTTGAAAAAATCCCTCTCCGCGGACAAGGAGTGCCGAACCAAGATCATTAACTACCGTAAAGGCGGACAGGCTTTTGTCAATCTCGTCACCGTGATCCCCCTCAGGGGCGGCATATCAAACCTTCCAGAAGAAGCGGACAAGGTCGTCTATCATGTTGGCTTCCAGGTCGATCTCACAGAACAACCCAATACGATTTTGCAGAAACTGCGCGATGGGAGTTACATGGTCAATCACACCGTGGGCGCAGGCGCACCGGTGCTATCCCCGCTCGGGCCCCCATCGAGAGGTCGACTTGTATTGCCATCTAACAGCGTACTAAGCAAAGATTTGCGTGGTCTGATCGCAGACGCAAAATTCACCTCCTCAGTCCCCCTTTCCACGAGCGTTAATATCCCTCCATCTTCAGCTACCCCTGATAAGCCCGACACTCATGATGGCAACCAGCTCCTGCACATGCTTCTCCTTGAAAAATCTCCCGACTTCATCATCGTTCTCAGCCTGAAAGGCGCCTTTCTTTACGTCGCCCCGAGCGTGCGTCTCGTCCTGGGATACGAACCTGAGGAGCTCGTTGGAAAGAGCATATCTGACTACTGCCACCCTGCAGACCTTGTACCACTCATGCGCGAGCTCAAAGAGTCCTCTATCACTCCTAACACCCCATCACCTGATTCCACCTCACCCATACCACCTAACTCCCCAAATCCAGCCAGTCAACCCAAAACAGTCGACCTCCTGTTCCGCGCTCGTGCTAAATCCTCTGAATTTGTTTGGATCGAATGTCGAGGGCGCCTTCACGTTGAACCTGGCAAAGGCCGCAAAGCCATCATCCTCTCCGGCCGTAGTAAATGGATGCCCTCGCTCAGCTGGCGCTCGATCGCCCATGCTGGCGGGCTTAGCAAACAGGAGGTATGGGGTATGGTGAGCGCAAATGGGACTGTACTTGTCACCAGTGCCAGTGTGCGCGATATGCTTGGATGGAGCGTTGGTGAGGTTATCGGCAAGTCTTTGGGTGCGATGGTCATTGGTGGGGATCGAGGCCATGTGGAGGCGGCAATTCAGTGTGCCAATGGAGATGAGGCGCGGGTACGTGGACATGCGGAAGGCGAGTCGTCTGCAATGTTATGCACAATGCTGCGTAAAGATCGTAGCACAGTACACGTGCGGCTCGTAATCTACCGTCCACCCGTCTCAACCCTAAACTCGATGCCCTCCCAAGCGCCATCCCCATCACTCGCTTTACCGCTCGTCATACAAATCACGGTGCTCAGCAATTCAAGCGGTTCTGATGCGCTGGTTCACGCCGAGAATAATGATGTATTCGATGAACTAGATACCACTCGGGGAAGTAGTTGGCAGTATGAGCTGCAGCAGTTGCGGTTTGCGAATCAGAGGTTGTGTGAGGAAGTTGATGCGTTGGAGGTGCGTGGGCCGGAATACCACCAGGAACAACACCAACACCATCAACACCAACACCAACATCCGACGTTGGTCCACCCACATGATAGTGCCGACTGGTCGACGCTCATGGATAGCCACACGACCTCTGCACTGTCATCATCATTGGCGCACATGAATCCTGCAATCCGCTTACCCACTTCGACATCGCTCAAGCGTACATGGCACTCTGAGGACGGGCCTGGGTGACACAGATTTTATTAGTTTTCTCTTTATTCTCACACGGACACTGTCAATACCCCCCTGCTGGACTCTCTTCTAGTCCTGTTTCTCGCATCGCACACGCTATCGCCACACCCCAACATCGCTATACACGCATGCAACATGTAAACATCTGTACGTTGTCCGACAAACTCTGCGTGATGCTGTCCTTGTATATGAGTACTTTCTTCGTGGCCTTTTTCTTTTCTTTTGCAGTTCGATCTGGCTATGGTACCATGTACATTGCACTAATAATACAGTGTCATAAGGTCTGGGCTCTGGTCCTGAGAATGAGCCAGTCAATTACAGTCAGAATCATACCTGGTATACTGTCATACACCGATCAGTGCACGGCCCCGACAAACACGCACCCTCGCCAATCTCGACAACGGCAACCTGTGTATCTAAATCATCGGAGCCTGAAAATCACTAGCTGATCACGATGTTCTGCTAGGCTCTGCCCCGTCATGGTAGCGTACATTATAGTACGCTGTTATTCACTTGACCCAATTAGGATGCAAAAGTTCCGCTCAAGGTACGGGGATAAATGTCGACAACCCCCTGCAGATTTCTATGCAGCACGCTGTACATATAAGTAAGCCCAAATGAAGGGAATGGTGCTATGCGGGATTTCCCCGCCATCGTCGGTGAATTTAATGGGGATATCTCTCTTGCCTTTCGACGATGGCACGGAGGTTTTTGCTCGGAAGTTAGAAACAGATGCGCGAGAGGTGCGGCCTACGACGTACACAACTGTTCTATCAGTATCTTGAATTTGTTTTTTTCACCGCGCAAAAAGACCCTATGATAAAAAGATTTTCCAGGTTCAGTTTGCTAGATCCTGCGTTCACTTAGGACTGATCCTCCGGGACAGTCAGTTCAACGCCCAACTATGTCATTGGCATGTATTATCTATCAACTTGGAAAATACCTAATTATGGCATCAATACGGGATGACGCCGCCAGCGGACATGCGTGATTCAGTCCTCAGTCTCAAGTGCGTGAAACGGATTGTCTATCTCGAAGATAAATCTTTCAGAATGATCCTACCAGCGAGACCCTGTAATCACATTTTCGCTCATGGTATGTTCTTTTCGTTTCTACATAATAGAACGAGTTGACAGATTGACCTCTTGTTCGCGTTTGGTTTTTGTCAGGCCTCATTAGTGAACTGACAAGGATGCAAAGTCCATGTCAGACGCGTTCAGCAGAGCGCCATCGAGCCTGACCATCTCCTTAGCGCCTGCTGCAGCCGCCCGCCTCTTAAGATAAGGGCCTGTTAGCTGGGCCAGAAGGAGGCTAGTAGAGCAGAGTGAAAACTAGCAGCTTCGAGCTTACGAAAGCTCTTGTCAGGGGGCTGCCGCAACCCCTACTGCTTGTACTTCTCGTTCCGTTTAGAATGACTACTCATGAGTCTATGATATACTTACTACCGGACATGTTTAGTTGCATAAATCGGCGTTTTCCGGCTGTGGATTTAAACTTACCGGAACTGAACAGCCTCGGGCGGATCCGGGATCCGAAGGAACAACTTACGTCGGTCCGAGGGCCTGGTTCAGAACTCGGGTTGACCGGCAAAGTGGATATGTTTGATGTATCCGAGGTTTCGATGAGGTGCGCAACATGATCAACTTACAATGTTCTGATCAAGTTGAACGGCATCTGGCTAGATCAGAGGTTCGAGCGGGGATAGAACTAACAGGTAAAGTCTCGGCGACGCTAAGAGAATATTGGAATGAAACATTGATACTTTGTAGTTTCGGGGTCGAAGCTGCTCATCCCGCTTGCACTCCTCGTACCTTTTCTTCGTCCTTTCGGACCTTTCGGCTTTCAACATGGACGGCGTAGAACAACATTTGATTATTGGAACCGGTAAATATCAATGTTGACTGTGCTGATGATCACGGATCGAGAACTAGGGACTTCGTCCTCTTAGCTAGAATGTCACAAGTTCCAATATTAATGCGGTTTGACATCAGCGGCGTCTCCAAATTGCGAGCTCATCTGTGTTGAACTCCTGTCGATTCGTGCCTGCTCTTTGAGTGTCTTCAAGGCTACAAGCAGTACTAGTATTGCTTGACGAAGAGGGGCTTGTGATGTGTATGGACCTTAATTACGTAGCCAGGCGGCACACTCAGGAATACTCAAGTTCAGTTTTTGTTTATATTTCTGCTATGCTACATATGGACATTACTATTAAATATTGATTGTCGTAAAGCTTGTCGTCTGTCTGGTCCTGAGTGTGCCATACCATACCGTAAACTATATTCAGTACTTATCGAGTGGATCTACTAAGTAGGTCCCTCCCCATATTGTATACAATGCTCTTCTGCCGCAGAAAAGATCGACCAGGCACAAGCAGATCACGGAAGAGGCTCTCGGCTACTCGAAAGCCTATTGAGGTGAATGTACACATCCGTCCCGTACCCCTCCATAGATATCAATCTCAAATCACCTCCAAAATACCTCGCATACTGTCAAAGATACACATAAGCGCAAGCCCCCGATAAACGCGCACGTCACTCACCAGTCTCGATAGTGGCAGTCCATACCCAAACCCTGCCATCGGCGCCTGAAAATCGCTAGCCTGAAAATCTTGATCAATGCTCTGTCCCGTCATAGTCGTATACATGTATGTCCAAATTAGGGGAATGGCGCTGCGCGGGATTCCCCCGCCCTCGTCGGAGATTTTGATAGTGATGTCCTCCTTGCCCTCAACAACGATGACTTTGATAGGCGGGTATGGTTTATCATCTCGTGCATCGTGGCCGAAGCGGTCGACGACAGCACGGAGGGAATTTTTGAGGAGTTCAAAACAGATATGGGAGAGATGGCCTGGGACATAAGGGAAGATGAGGTTGGGAGGGCATATGAGTTGAACAGGAGGGCCTTTGAACATGGCGTAATGTTCCTCGCAGACGAAGCGGGCATTTTCGATAGCTTCCTGTACGATATCATGTACATTCTATGGCGAAGGAGGGGTGTTAGTGGATGGGGAAAGACAGAGAACGGCAACGTACAGCTTTAGTGCAGATGATGCCTACATAGTCTTTGTGTGGCTGTTGCGTGTTTAGTGCGACGTCTAAGGAAAAACAAAGGAGATGAGATAATGATAACGAAGAGAGCTAGGAACAACTGACGTTGGCCGATCAAGAAGCGGATGCCAATACGACTCATGTAGAATCTATCAAGCCAAGCCTGTATATCAAGGCCAATGTTCTTTGCGTTCTGACTGCGCTTCCATTCTAGGACACCCTGTGCGACCGTTGTGACTGTAGGGTCGTGCCTGCGTTTGATGGCCTCAAGCATGCGGGTGAAACGAGCATTGTAATCGAGGACGGAGGGTGGCCAGTCGATGGATGATGACTTTGCGTAATATCTTGTACTAAGTGAGCATGGTATGCGTGGATTATTGGAAATTAAGAGAGCACATACCTGCGTTCCAAAGGGACCCTGAGCTTGACGTTACCGATGCCGTTCGCATTGCCCTTGAGACGGGATAAGTTGAAGAGAGGGTGATCGTGGTCCTGCGGGGCGGCAAGGCTTGGGTTTGGGGTGCTGTCAGGCAAGAAGATATCCTGGCCCGTCGAGGATAGCTGCTGGCGAAGGTGTTGTGGGAGTTGAACTGGAGGAAAGTTGATAAGTTCCTGTGTAAGATCCGGTGAGGAGAAGAGGAGATGAACGAAGATGGACTACGGCGGACCTCAAATGACTGGGCATACCAGTTCTTGACCTTTCGTATGGAAGGCATGTCACTAAGGTTATGGGGAAGCTCATCGAGTTCCTTGACACGGTGCGCAAGGCGGACAGGCAGCTCTTCTGAAGGGGTGGACATGATGATGTCAGAATGAGTTGAAACCTTATAACGATTAAGTTACCTGCAAGGAACTGACTCGCCTTGAGGAGAGTTCCCTGACTTGGATGTTGACCAAAGAGTACCATCTGCTGTAGCGAGACTGTAGATTATGACAATTAGAGATCCGGGGCAATGGGTTGGGTTATGAGGATATCAGATGACATACCGCCCGTCTGGGGAAAGCTTGCAAAGTGGTGAATCTTGTCCCATAAGGCTGGAGAGATTCGAAAAGCAGCAGACATGGCATCGACAAGTGTTCAAGTGAGTTGAAGGGTTTGTTGTAGCAGACTACTTATATATTATGTACTGTGGATTATGGATATGATTCATTCCTCGGTCTTTAAATCATCCGCATTGTTTGCACGTGAATTTCATTTCAGATCTAGTCATAGTCCTCCACTCACAAGTACAGCTTTACATCGTCAGTTGGGCACTAGTGGATTTAGTGCGTGAACTCGTGTGAGCTCTCCTACTATTATCTTTGTGTGCGCGTCTATCGCGTGACGTGGACCACCACCACGTCCAAACCGTGGCGATCTTCCTTTCTCGTGATGATATTCTTCCTTCAACTTTCATCGCTCTGAACGAGTGAAAAAGCCATACTGTTCCAGAATAAGGGAGACAGAAGGTTCGTTTTGATATATGTACTAAGAGATGGAAATTGCTCACGACGTGTCGAAATTTTCGACAGCTGGGGGTCATTTTGGGGTCCTTGCCTAACCCACGATGACTTCACCAGCCAACCGAATTCCTCAACAAACTAATTCCAGCCTGCTCACATGCTCTCATATGCTGCGTTATCTGTTCCGACTTAAGTTCCGCACTACCTCGGACCAGCCCTAGAACGCAAGGTGCCCACGTTTGGAATTCGGTACAAGCTCTTATCTCCGAACTTAAGATCTAGGGAACCCCGCACTAGGCTGTCAGAAACTGTCGTGCGTTGCTACAATGTTTGGTCATTATTGTTCCCGTCACTCACTTTCCGGGGCAAGTACGTTGGAAACTGCTGCCAGGAAGTGCCAGGTTGGCTGTTATGAGGTAGCACCGTGGAATCTGAATCGTCACCTGTCATCTCATACACCGAAATGCACCGAAACAATATTCATTCCGCATTCGGGTTCACGAGCTCATGCGGACCGGCGATGATCTCATCGCCAGTACAGCACATGACCTGCAAAAGAGATCCAGAACATATGTCTTTGTTGCACTGCAGGGCCCGGCACATCATCTGACATCAACCAATAAACCCTATCAAACCAGGCACAGCTAGGCACCTTCGCCCAAGCATATAATCATCTTTGCATTCTGTCGTCACAGGATCCCCGACCCCCGATAGGTTGTCACGGATGTCGTCCAGTGCTTGGCCTCCGTCCCGACGCGCCTTAGACTGGTGACCAGGCCGGACCAGCCCGTTTATGGGGCAAGCTATTCTATACGAGTAGCTAATGTTCTTATCGTTCATAAGATCCGTAAGATAAACCGTACCACCGCAGCTCAGAAGGCGGTCCGATCTTCAAAAAGACATACCCCGAGAGCGATTGGTTCTGTACATCATATATCAATTCCAAGTAGTAAATGCCTAGACGACGAGCTTGAATTTTAAATAATCAATTCCAATGAGGATTCAATCCATCAAAACATCAAATTTCAAAGCCATCTTTACTCGATCAATTGTGGCACCGACACGAACTAGAACTTTCTCGAGATCAAGATTAATATCGCTAGCGTTATGTATATCCACAGTAAATGTCAAGTTCAAACAATTGTCTGATGACATGAAACCTGCATCACCCACAACATCGAAAACTGTTTGTCGAGTCTACATTAGTGTTGGCAGTAGCTTAGGCTGATGCATCGTGTGCGAATAAAGCTGGCTGAGCGGAAGCAAACTGTTCGTTCTGAGGATCCCACATGATAGACAGATCACGAGACGACATACCGTGCTCTCCATCCCAGACATCCAGTCTTTCTGCATCCTCTTCCCCTGATCATAAATAACCTTAAGATTGTCGATTGTCGACTCGCAGGCTGTCTTTTCTGCCTTCAACATAGAGATTTGGTCTCGCGCTTGAGTCAGACTATCCCGAAGGCCATTAGAAGTGGACTGCTCTGCTACGAGCAAATTCTCCGAGTGCGCTAAATCGTCATTGAATTTCTTCAAAGCAGTGAGAGCAGTCTGCATGGCCTCGCTCGTACTGTGAAGGTTCAATCTAAGATTTTCGATTTCACCTTCCAGAGCTGCAATTTTGTCGGCAAAACCCAACGCTTCGTCATCGCGCAGAATTTGAAGCCCATCAATTTTCTTGAGGAGCCCAAGAATGGTAGACTGCGTCTTCACTCGTTCAACTCGTGAAGCATTTTTCATGGCTGCAGCGGCATCCTCCATGGACTGCCTCGTCGCATCTGCGGTGAGCAATTTTGACGACAATCCTGCCTCCCTCATCTCAGAAGACGTAATCCTGCTCTTCAACTCTTCAATCTCCTTCCTGGACTCCTCTAGAGCCAGCTGAAGCTGACCGTTGAATCTAAGGACTTCCGCATATTCAGCATCGAGGGTCAATGCGGTGCTGTTGGCTTCAGAGAGCTGTTTCTCGAGCTCCTTGGTAGCCTCAGTCAGCTCCTGGGTGAGCACAGCTCCATGCATGGCTTCGCTCTGCGCAACACTCAAGGCTTGGGCGAGTTCTCCTCGTCTTTCCTCTGTGGTTCGTATGAGTTCCAGCATCCGCTCTTGAAGGGTTTCTTCTTCTCTATGAGAACTAGCGAGCTCATCCGTCAAGCGCCTATTCTCGCTTCGCGCAGCAGTCATTTCGTTCTCCATTCCCTGCAGCCCAGCAAGAATCTCGTTCTTGCTGCGCAAAAGCATCTCGGTCTCCAAGGAGAATGCTTTTAATGAGGCTTCTTTCTGAGCGAGCATCTCATTGAGCTGGAAGACAGCACTCTCGTGCTCGAGAATTTTATTTTGGAGTTGCGTGATATTGCGATCGCGATCAACGAGGCATTGTTGCAGGTCGCGCTTGCCAGATTCAAGTTCATTTGTTTCGCCCTCAAGGTCAGCTACATGTGACTTGTAGCCATCAGCGATGCCTGTCAGGGTTTCAAGCTCGCTCTGAAGGCGGGTAACTGTGTCTTTGAGAGTCTGGATCTCTGTCACGTGTTTCGCGTTTTCCTTCTCCATAGCATCAATCTGTATGGAGCGTCAATACAATTAAGTAGATAGACAAGGTCATATGGTGAGCTTACTGTGCTCGCCAAAGCGGGCCAGTGTTGTTCAGTTGTCTGCGAAGCCCTACGGTCTGGCAGAGATTCAGGGGTGCGAAAATGTTCGTGTTGCTGGTCCGCAAACACGTCTTCATCGTCTCGATACCTGCGAACGTGTTCATCACCAGGAGAGCTTGGTGCAGGAGTGGGCCGCATAGAGATGTCGTGAATGATAGAGCCTGATTGGGTCCGCATCACACCTGCACCTTGCGGCGTTTCAGCGTGTGGGGTCTGCACATCACTTCAAAGTGTATTGATAACTGATGGAGCAGGTGTTCAATGAAAGCACTTACAATGTTGGCGCTGGAACTTCTCCATACACGTCATCCTGAAATTCCTGTTCATCCAACTCTGTCAATTCTTCTTCGCGCATGATCTCATGCGCCCTTTCAGCGGATACTTTCAGCATGTTGAGTTCATCTTGGATGTCATGTAGTTGTTCATCGCGGTCCGCAAGTTGCGCCTTCAGTTGTTGATACGTAAGATTTGCCTGCTGGAGCTCTCGGACCTTAGTTTGAAGCTACGTGTCATGGTGAGGTCTAAGTTAAAACCCTTGTTAACGTCAAACAAACCTCTGCCTTTGTCATTTTTGTCAAGGTCCGCTCGTGGGGTTTGACGGGAGACGGTGCTCGTCGCTGTCTCTTCGCCCTAGGACTTCCACGTGCGGAAGCACTATCTTCCTCGACTTCTTCCCCGCCAAAAACTGTCCTTAAATGAGATGCAGATCTCGCGCGCTGCCGTTTATACACTGACGGGGAGAAATGTTCGGTGACATTTTTCCACACAGCATCCTCTTGCGCAGGTGATGCATCCCCAGCGGCAGTCGGAAGGAACTTGCGGCGAGCGTATGAGAGGCTAAAAAGAATTATGTTCGGCGTTAAAATGATTTTAGCAGCTGGGCTTACACTTTTTTCCCCTCCGGAGTCATGCCCACATACCCACTGGAGTCGATAGGCTGCAAAACTCCCTGCTCTTCCTGCTCTCTTAAAATCAATAAATTTTAAAACACTTAAACCATTCAGGCGTACAAGCTTCTTCACAGCCTTTCCTACCCATGATGCCCACTGAGGACCTAGTTTATCTTTCCTATCTTTCGCGGTCTTTCTCACTAGTAACAGAGAGGTGATGAGCAACAATCCCTTTGCAGGTATGGACACTCACCATGTGCACGAAGGGTACCAAGGTGTACACTGTGCCTCCTGTGCTCTTTCTGTGCCTGTGAAAATGCACTGAGAACCCCTAGATTGGGAGTCGTTAGTATCAGTGATGCCCTTTGCAATCCCCCAAAACGCGCGTTAAAAGAGGTTGAAAATTTTGCTCACGTTCTGCATACGTATACTTGGACGTCTTTTTGGTTTTAGAGGTGACCATAGTGGTGGTACTGAAAATTTAGCTTTGTTCAGTGGTAAGGATGGTGGTAGATCGAGTTGAGGTAAACAGGGGCGCGTTTTCTAATTTTCGCCTGGGAAAAACCACTTGACTAATGGGGGCGCGCCCGAGCACGTGCTACACGTGACTGGAGATGTGACTCGTTGCACCTTTCACCGCAGCGGAAGCAACCTTTTTGAACATGTGAAAGGCACTAGAAAGGCATGGCAAATGATGTGTGTGGAGAGAAACTAAAGACAAAGTCTAAAGGTGAAATACAATGAGATGTAGTGCTGCCATGGTCTGGTTTGATCCGGTTTGGAGGGTCCTAGGTGAGAATCGAAGAACTGAACCATGGTCCGGTTCTGCAAAATTGTCAAACCCAGAACTGGACCGTCAAGAACCATTCTCAATGGTCCAGTTCGGTTTTTTTGTAGTCTGAACCTGAACCAAACCAAAAGAGAGGGAATAAACTCATGATCTCCAAGTTGCACAAGTGACCTGAAAACTTGATAAGAATAATCCACCACTTTTCTCTGTCTGATTGCTCCAATTAGCCAAGTCCAAACATACACACAACTCTGCAGCATTTGAGCGCTTAATACATACATACATACATACAATAATCATAAACTGTGATCATGAATTTATCTGGCAAATGCAACAGCAGATTCATCAGATGGAGATCCAAAATGTGATGGTGAAGCAGAACTGCAACTCTGCACTGTTCCGGCACTGTCCTCAGGTCTGGGGTATGTAGCCAAATTCATAGCAACTTCACTGGTCCACTCCAAGATACCCCAATGGACTTTAAGCCTGTCAAATAAAGCAGTAGTTTCTTCAAGAGTGTGAACTGAAGAAGAAAAAATAGGTCACAATAGCTTGACAAAGTGAAGAGATAAACAATTACCTCTCATCTCAATAATATACACCATCATGAATAGGAGTTCCAAGATAAGCCTGCCACAGTAAAAGAGGTACTGTAAAAAAAAGGTCAATAGATCACATGAATGAGATTTGACAATGTACATATTTCCATCCTATGGTGTTTAGTGCCATAGGATTGATGAGTGAGTTAAAAGTGTTGGTCAAATAGAGAGCCATATTCTGTATGCGACATTAGGTGGCATTTGAAGACAGAACAAAGGCGACCAACCATGATTGCAATCTTCCTTCCTCCTAGTTTGTCCACCACCATCATGTCCACCAGCGCACTGACTATATTGAAAATCTGAACATGTGAAATGCACATCAATTTTGAGTTCTGCTTGCAAGAGATCATAGATGAACCTACAGACCACTGTTCAAAAAGTAAGGCTGCAGATCCGTTAGCGATATCCAACAAAAGTTTGTGACTTATCCTCACTAATAAACCACACCAGGGAACAACTCTGCCTCAGAAATACCAAGGCAGATTCGCACTCCAATAAACTGAGGGTACCTGAAGTGTAAGGTTAATATCAAGTCAAAAAGTTCAGAACAATTTGAATGAGACAGTTGATAGGAAGACGGATTTTGCCAGTGACAAAAAGGACACACACACATAATTGTACAGCCTGACTCAGATGAGATTTTTTTAAAAAAAAAAGTCAGATGCACACACCTGTACTACCATTGAACACACAACACTCCGAGACCAGAGGGAGAAGGCTATCACAGACTGGATAGTCAGTGTACTAGTAGGAATGAGAGAGGTGAAGGAATGGATGTGCACTGTGTTGTTATAGCAGCAAAGCCCCAAACCTAAAAACATGTATGCAACATGTTCATTTTTCATTCATTGAACAAATCACCGAGTGTTAAGTGTCAAAACATGAAATTTGAAACCCAGTGCACAACATGCGCATTTGTAATTTACATCAAACAAATCATTGAGTGCCAAGTGCCGAGGCCTGAAACCCAAAGTCTGAGGCCCAAACCCCCCAAAAATGTATACAACATATCCATTTTTCACTCATTGCACAAATCACTGAGTGTCAAGTGCCGAAACTTGAAACTTGAAACCCAGCACACAAATCACCAAGTGCTGAGTGCTGAGGGCTGAGGGACAGAACCTGGAGTCTGAAGCCTGAAACCCGAAAACATGTATGCAACATGTTCATTTTCCACTCATTGTACAAATCACCACGTGCTGAGTGCCAAAGTCTGAAGCCCCAAACCCAAAGCCCAATGTAGGGAATCATTTTCAGATGGGCTTACATTGTCAGCTTTTTTATAGTTTCACTTACCTTCACTTTGCTTTCCTTATGTTCGCATTTATATTACTTACATAATCACCAAATCTTCGCCCTATTCCTCCACCATTAGCTAGACTTTCAGTTATATTTCTGGTAGCTCTCCTTTCTAGGATTCAGCAGCTTCCCCAGATTTGCAGCTTATTAGTTTTCATAGTAGCTCAATAGCTCACTATAAAGCTTCTGATACACCGTCTTGTCCTCATTGTCTGGAGTGACATTTTCATATACTCTCTCTCTCTCTCTCTCTCTCTCTCACACACACACACATACTCTCTCTCTCTCTGCCTCTCTTGAGCACTGAGCTTAGTCCAGAAGCCCTTGGGTCAAATAGCAGCTAGGCAGCATTCACCCAACAAATTGTTCTGCATCCCAGCAGAATTGTTGAACCCTTCACTGAAAACATGTATGCAACATATCCATTTTTCACTCATTGCACAAATCACCAAGTGTCAAGTGCTGAAACCCAAAACTCAAAACCTGGTGTGCAACATGCCCATTTTTCATTTACATTAAACAAATCATCAAGTGCCAAGTGCCGAGGCCTGAGACCCAAAACCCAGAGCCCAAAACCCAAAAACATATATACAACATATCCATTTTTCACTCATTGCACAATTCACTGAGTGTCAAATGCTGAAACATGAAACTCAAAACCAGGTGTGCAACATGCCCATATTTCATTTACATTAAACAAATAATTGAGTGCCGATTGGTGAGGCCTGAAACCTGAAGCCCCAAACCCGAAAACATGTATGTAACATGTCCATTTTTCACTTATGGCACAAATCACTGAGTGTCGAGTGCCGAAACTCAAAACCCAGTACTATAAATGGACATGAATTCTGTATTTGTATGTATTATCCATTGATATAGGGTTCAAATCATTTGGGAATTGTATTGACTACCAAGTGTCAGGAATCGGGACTCACTAGTCAATATAGGCAAATAATAATAAAAAAATAAAAGTTGTTATCATCCTTAACTTTCTTAACAGAGGTTGTAGTCCGAGTTTAGGTAAGTGTATTGGTAGTCTTTTCTTATTCATCGGTTATCATTTGACCGAGATATAAACTAAAGAAATCCAAAACATCAGTAATAATGAAAGTGAAAGTTGTAGTCTGAGTCCAGGTGAGTGTATTGGTAGTCTTTTCTTGTCAATTGGTTATCTTGGTACTTGGTTCAGATATCTGGGAATCAGTAGTCAGGTACTCAGTTCTGATACTCAGTACCTGGAAATCAATAGATGGGTACTCTCTACCACAGCAATCAATAGTCAGGTATTCCAGCCAACAGTCCTAAGTCCTGAGTACTGATACTTGGTATTCAGTAGTTGAGTTTGGAACTCAGATTTTGATTTGGTTATCATTTGACTGAGATGTTGGTAGGCAATATTGGCACTCAGAGCTTGAATACTGACTACAAACTATTGAGTGTCAGGACTTGGTAGTTAGTAGCTGAGACTCGGTACTTAAATGGATAGCATATATACATAAAAATACAAAATATGTTCCTATGTGTTTATTTTTAGGTGAATAGACTGAAATTATATTCCCATCATCTATTCAGCAATAGAGACAATGTATCAGGAGCTCAGGACCATAGGGTCATCCTTTATTGCATAGTGTACATTCCTCTCTTCTGGTGGTTCACCCTATGAGTATTTTTTCTGTGTAGGACCAGACCTTGAGAACTGTAGGAAGTCTATTCCTGAGCATATTTGTAGTAGATATATCATATAGCCAGCCCAGGACCCACAAGATCCTTCTCCAGGAACAAAGCATAGACCATTGCACTTTTGATATTTTTCATGATTTTCAGTATCTTGCCCTTGCATCAATGATCCAACCTTTTAATATATAATGAGCATAGCTTATATTCTTGCCTCTTATGACCAAGATTAGCTCACAACAGGCTGGAGTTTGTGAGCTAGTGTGCATACTTGCCATTTCTCCTGGTAAGGGGCCCATACCTTCAAAATATTAAATTTTCATAATTGGAAACCTGGAGTACATTTAAAATGTATTAAGTATCATAGATATAAATTCACAGACAAATCCACCAAGAATTGAGTACTGAGGAAGTGAAATAGATAAGAAATTGAGTGTGGGAAACTTCAAAGACTCAAAGCATTGAGTTAAGCAATAATAGGACTTGAATGCTGAGTTAACTCATATTTTCACTATATATCCCTTCCACCCACCCCCTACCCTCAAGGCAGTAGGCAGTATGGGTTCCTTAGGTAGTTCACAATCTATCCTACATATTTTTAATGAAATCTTTGGCCTGAATCATCTATAAATGTGACTTTGTAAAAAGATATCTATTGTCACATTTTACACATATGCCTGTCATTACATCAATCCTTCATGAATCTTTCTAAGCTTTTAGGGCTATTATAATGGACATATATGGGTGTTATTCCAGGTATCTAATCCCATCACAGGCTTGTCATGTTGGATATCTCAACATAATGTACAAGTCTCACTATTAATATTCATTCTTTTATCTTTATGCTCACTTACTGCACACATGTACAAATACACACCTCATCTTTACATAATTGCTAACATGCCAGACAGATATATAATCCTCATACCTGCATCATCCTACCTCAGTCTATTTGTTCTTAGACTGACATATGCCTATAAATTCATTATCGTGCTTGACACTCGCTAATGTCTACCATAGTCTTCAAATAATCCCCAATTGACAAGAAAAGACTACACACTCACCTAGACTTGGACTACAACTTTCATTTTTTCATTATCACTGAGGCAGTGATTTGACAACATCAACACTAAGTCCTGAGTCCTGATGTAGGAAACTAATCTCTGCTGGGCTCAGCAGAAATGTTACTACCTAGACAACAATATTTAGGTAGATCATCAGCACGACCTATGCTGCTATACTTGCAAGGCAAGTGCATTTGATCCTAAAGAGGTTGCTATATGGTGTTAGTAGTATAGATGTGTCAGTAATGCAAATAATGATTGTCTGAAGCTACTAAATGATGTCTGATGGTAATTCGATGATGTCTGAGGGTACTTATCTGATGTATAAAGGTATTCTATTGATGTCCAATGCCAAAGCACAATGTCTGAGATTTCGGACTTTCGGACTTCACAAAAATAGGTTGGAAACTACAAAACAAGTGTTGGATTGCTAGTGGTATTGTGAGTATAATGAATGACAAAGTGTGATGGTGAATGAATGGTAATATTTTACAATGCCAACTAAGAACTACGAGAATATTCTGAGAGATTTGCAGTTTTGGAGAACAACTCCCCTCTACTGAATGATGATCTACTACAAGTCACTACAGAGTATTTAAGTAAGTATGTCAAAATCCAGAATACTATAGGCGAAGATAGTTTCAATATTTCAGATCTGAGAATCTAGGTAATAAAACACGAGGTGCTGTGGACATGTAATAATGTGGTCCAAATGTTAGAAAACATGAAAGCAAGTAGCTATACACCTAGTGGGGCTAGTTCAGAGGGACAGGACACAGGATGGACAAGTGCACATGAAGTGCAATCAGCTGATACAATGTCTGAAGGTCCGATGTGGAGTGGCTCAGAGTGTGCTGGACGTGTGTGGATATGTTTCGGATGTTGACATGAGTATGAAAATCAGTGGTTCCAAGCCCAGTGCTGCAACCATCACTACACTGAGTACCAACACTTGGTAGGACCACCAATACACTCACATAGACCTGTACTACAACTTTCATTTTTCATTATTGCCAATGTTTTGGATTTCTTTAGCTTATATCTCGGTCAAACAATAACTGATGGACAAGAAAAGATTACCAATACACTCACCTAAACTCGGACTACAACCTCTGTTAAGAAAGTTAAGGATGATAACAACTTCCATTTTTGTATTATCATTTTCCTATATTGACTAGCAAGTCCCTAGTCCTGACACTCAGTAGTCAATACAATTCCCAAATTACTGGAACACTACATCAATGGATAATACATACAAATACAGAACTCATTTCCAGTTGTAGCTACTGAGTTTTGAGTTTTGGGTTTTGGCACTTGACACTTGGTGAATTGTTCAATGAGTGAAAAATGGACATGTTGTATACATGTTTTTGGGTTTTGGGTTTTGTGTTCTGGGCTTCAGGCTTTGTGTTTTGGCCCTTAGCACTTGGTGAGTTGTGTACTGGGTCTCGAGTTTTGTGTTTTGGCACTTGACAGTCAGTGATTTGTGCAATGAGTGAAAAATGGATATGTTGTATACATGTTTTTAGGTTCTGGGCTTCAGGTTTTGGGCCTTGGCACTTGGCACTTGATGATCTGTTTAACGTAAATAAAAAATGGGCATGTTGCACACTGGGTTTTGAGTTTCGGGTTTTGGCACTCAACACTCGCTGATTTGTGCAATGAGGGAAAAATGGATATGTTGTATACATGTTTTCATGTTTTGGATTTTGGGCTTCAGACATCGGGTTTTGGCACTTGACACTCGGTGATTTGTTCAATGAGTGAAAAATGAACATGTTGCATACATGTTTTCAGGTTTGGGGCTTTGAACATTGGGTTTCAGCCCTCGGCACTTCGTGATTTGTGTACCAGGTTTTGAGTTTCATGTCTCGGCACTTGATACTTGGGGATTTTTGTGATGAGTGAAAAATGGATATGTTGTATACATGTTTTTGGGTTCCAGGCTTCGGGTTTTGGGCCTTGGCACTTGGCACTTGGTGATTTGTTTAATGTAAATGAAAAATGGGCATGTTGCACACTGGGTTTCAAGTTTCGTGTTTTGGCAATTGACACTCAGTGATTTGTGCAATGAGTGAAAAGTAGACATGTTGCATACATAATTTCGGATTTCGGGCTTCAGACTTCAGGTTTTGGCCCTCAGCATTTGGTGATTTGTGTACTGGGTGTCAAGTTTTGTATTTCGGTATTTGACACTCGGTGATTTTTGTAATGAGTGAAAAATGGACATATTGCATACATGTTTTCGGCCCTTGGCCCTCGGCACTCAATGATTTGTTTAGTGTAAATGAAAAATGAGCATGTTGCACACTGGGTTTCAAGTTTCAGGTTTCAGCACTTGACACTCAGTCATTTGTTCAATGAGTGAAAAATGAACTTGTTGCATACATGCTTTTGGGTTTGGGCTTTGTGTTTTGGCCCTTGGCACTTGGCACTTGATGATTTGTTTAATGTAAATGAAAAATGAGCATGTTGCACACTGGGTTTTGAGTTCTGGGTTTTGGCACTCAACACTTGGTGATTTGTGCAATGAGTCAAAAATGGACATGTTGCATACATGTCTTTGGGGTTCAGCCCTCGGCACTCAGCACTTGGTGAAATTTGTAAGGAAATAAAAAAAATTCATGTTATATACATTTTTGTGAGATCTGGTTTTTGACTCTCAAGTATCAGCACTCAGCACTTGGTGATTTGACAAATGGACTGTCAAGCTTCAGGCTTCAGGTGTTCAGGTGTTCAGGTGTTCAGGTGTTTGGGGTTCAAGACTATCTAAGCCCACTTATGTTATTGCACTCATTTACCTGTGCCCACCTGTGTATATGCTAACAACTACCTTGACCCATACATCTATATGATACATATCTGGGCCCACCCATATTTGCAATATCTCACTACCTCAGTCCACCTGTCTATATAATATATAATAAACCACTCTCTCGGTCCACCCATCTATGTAATATTACCCCACGTTGGCCCACCCGTCTGTGTAATATACTACCATGTTGGCCCACCCATCTATATAATAAATATTTCACTGCACTCTTGGCCCACCAATCTATACAATATATGACTACCTCAGCCCACCCATCTACATAATGATATTTGCCTTACATCTCTCTTTAGCCCAGCTGTCTATAATATACATGTACATCTTACTCTACATATTCACCAGATGGGCCCACCCATCTCCATTGTTAATAATATTCCTCCTGGTCCATCCACCATTGTCAAGGATATATATAACATTGGCATAGATGGGCCCACCTGTCTCCATCGGAAATAATATCCCTCCCAGCCCATCTGTCAACATCGAGGATATACATAACATCGGCCATAGTCCACTGGCCTGTCTTATATGGGATATTATGTAGGTTGGGTGACCTGTATAATACGGAAATAGGTCACTGTAGTATGTGATTGCAGATGCTTTGTCATGCAGTAATGTCAATGTCTTTTTAGCTGGTTTCTCTGGTGCATCTCACCCTGTAGTGTTGCAACCCTTACTCTCCCATTTGTCAGGCAAGTTGATCCAGTTGTCGTGAGGACTCTGTTTCATATATCACCCTATGTCACCTAAACCTCCCCTGCTCCTATTGCCACATCCACCAGCTTGTCTTACCTTTATCCGCACTGCAAAGTCTCTGAGAGACTCTTTCTCTGGCATGGCATAAATTTGGCCCCCTATTCAACCATCAATAATCCAATCATTTGTCACATTACCAATGTGGCAAATCATGCACCCATTCAGAATACCACAAGCTATGGTGCAGGGCTGCAGAAGTTCCACCTCTTCTGCAACATCTTTTCAATCCCTGAATCCAGCTGTCTCCCAGCATCTTTTGAGCTACTACACTTCTTTGCCTTATGGGCAGTCACAGACCCAGAATCTGGCAACCCTCTTTTATCTATGGAAGGATCCTCAGCTTGCTTTAAGCCAGTTTCTGTCAGTGTTGCCTGCAAATACCTTTCTGCTGTGCACACATGGCACATTGCTCAAGGATGCCCCCCTCCCCCCGCTCTGCTATCAGATTCTCATCACAATTGAATCAACTGGTCATTATGAGGGCTTGAGAACCTCCAAGCCAGCCAACAAAAGCCCCTTTGGCCACCCATCACTATCACCATGCTCACTGCCATCAAAGCCACCCTTGTTTTATCAGAGCCCTTTGATGCCTGCATTTTGGCAATGGCATCCTGCACCTTCTTTGGTATGATGCAATTTGGCAAAGTCTCTGTCACTTCCTGTGCAGCCTTTAGTCCATCCAAACACCTCACTAGAGTCCATGCATTCTTTGGCCATGACTTGCAGAATAATCCTTATACATACCTGGATCTCCCATCTGCAAAGACAGCAAGAGCTGGGGAAACACAATCTGTGTTCCTGAATGAACAAGGGGACTTGTGCCCGCTAGCAGTCCTCCACAATCTTGCATCAGTTGTCTCCCGCCCTCGCAGACAACCCCCTCTTCTTGTGGCACAACACCAAGGGTGAGAATCATGAGATACAGCCAATGGCAAAAGTGCATGCTTTGGTATGTATCAATTCAATTTTAATGGAATGGGGTTGGGGCACATCATTTGGTCACTCATTTCACATAGGCGGTGTGTCATTCTATTTAGTGAAGAAAATCAACCCTGAAATAGTTTGAATCGCTGGCCAATGGAAGTCCTTGGCATATGAAACATACATCCACACTTTCAAACAGATTTCATCCCAGCACCTCACTAATGCCACATCTATCTGACCATCACCTCTACATCTAGTTGAGCTAAGCAGCTTTGACCCATGGGTTGTTCCAGTGTTTTTGTGGGGGAGCGAGTATAATTGTGTCCAAGTTGTTGAACATGCTCATCTGCTGTAATTTAATCTTTTAATAACATAATTATTCATGACTTTATCATAAAAAGAAGTACTAGCAGTGGTCATCAAATATATGTTGACATTGGAGTCTGCGACAATGTTATGACATCGTACAACCACAGCCTAAAAATGAATAGTGGGTGATTGTGTCTGGTTTTTTAAGCATCTGCATTTTCCATCAGCTGTGTTGTGCATTACCTAGCAAGGGATGGCTATGTAATCTGGGTAATATTGCTACTGTACTGGAACACAATGTAATGCCAAAGTTGGATGCATGACTTTGTGATATTGTTTCCTGCAGAAAATACATAACAACATAGCAACAGGAAAGGGCCCTTGGAGAGGCACACAATTATTTATCGCAGGGGTTTATCTTTTCAAGGTGCCCGTCTGAATCCGTAACATGAACCAAGTGTGCAAGGCATTTATTTCTAACCAAATTACAGTGTGGTACACCTGTGAAGATACTGATTTATGTGCTGGCTGCATAGCTACATACCAAGAGACCCCAAATGTGCAAAGTCCAAGTTACACATACATATCATCATAGCTCATGAATCTCTGCTTTGATGGAACCAACAAGACACTGATCTGGGGTACACATGCTCCCAATCTCACAGCACATACAGCAGATGTATGGGCCACCTAAATGGGCATGTGGGCGCTTGATTCAGACTCGGAGGATCCTGATATCATTGCTGTGCTTCATCTCCCAGCTTCAGGACAAGGACAAGGGAATGTATCACCCAGAACATGTCTTGTGCTCCTGTAATAAATAGGAAGGTGGGATGGCTTATTAGGACCAAGGGCACTAGTAGTACAGAGAGAGTAACGAGGCCGGGCCCAGGGGTAGCAGCTGCTGTGCTTTCAGTATTGAATAGTGTGGTTCTTATTTGATGCATTTGGCTATGGGATAGAAGACTTGTAAGTTTACAGTCAAGAAGGCAGGAGAACAATATAAGAAAAGAATATTGGAAAAGGAAAATTTGAGGTGAGCATATGGAAAAGGAAGAACTGCACACACTGATGAAGGCGATATCAACTACGGATGTTGCGTGGATCAGAAGCCCTTTGAACCATTGTGTCCGCTCTATGCAATGATTTAAGACCAAACAAAGAATAAGGGTGTTACGACTTGGATGGTATCTGTTGGCGACGCTCAAACAGAGCTTGTGTCGTCAACGGTCTGTGGACGTCCTTGGGCTAGCCCAAGGTTAGGGGTCGTACTTGGCGGGTCTTCGGCAAGTACGATTTAACGCCTATGTCCAAATCGGGTAGCTTATGTCATGCGGGTGCGAGACGATAAGCTATATCGGCCTAGGCTTACGACACCCGAAGGTTAATCGTAAGGATCGTCGTTAATTAGAAGGACAGAAGTCCGACTAGTTAACAGGGGCTTTGCTCGTCGACGAAGTCGATGAGTAAAGGTCGAGACTATAGGCTTATCCGCGATGAGCAGATAAGAAGATAGAATATAGACTGCTGGCGAGGCAGAAAGGATCACTCAGTTAAGAGTAGGAGGTCAAGAACCAAGTAGATTCAAGTTAGGGAATATAGTACATGGTAGCGAGTTTATATAGAGGACAGGAGACGTATTAGTGGATGATACTCGTACTACCGGGAGAGGCAATTGATAAAGGGTAAGACCATAAAAGGAAGGCACGTTCGGTCTAGGTAGAATGTGCTAGATAAGAAAGTGAGTCAAAGATCGGACTAAGAAGTGAAACGCGCAGGGGCACGATCATGCAGCTGCGGATCTAAGTATAAGTCGCATGTGCGACTGCGCACCGAGTCAGAGATCAAGAAAGGAAACGGGGCAAAGGGGATGCGTCGTGCATCATGTCATAGGTTACCGTCCAGACGGTAAGGGCAAAGAGGACTGTCCGCAGGATCAGTCAGGTGGTGAAACGGAGCATGGGTATGCTTCGTCAGCGAAAGGATCCGGCCAAATGTACTGGCTTTGCTGAAGCGACAGGTAGAGGGCGAAAGGGAATGCGAGGATGACAAGGATGACAAGGGTAAGTTCGGGGTAAGGGTATGATGCGAGGGCTGATACGAGGAGGATTAGGAGAAAAATAGTAGGGGCCCAAGCGTCTAGATGTTCTTGTAACATTACCCCGGTTTCTAGGACTGAAATCAACGAGTTCAGTTATCCATGTTGTCATACCAGGAGGGGTCGCAATCGAGGTCACGGAGTATGTCCATGGCCTCTAAAGCATTCTCTTCTCTATCTTGTTCGAGTCGCGCAGCATCATGATCATATGCTGCCTCTAACTGACGCATGTCAGTGTAGAACGTTTCCGAAGATATTCCTCGACGAAGGATCTTCTTGCCGTGAAGGCGAGGGCAGAAGGGGGTGAGATGTCCGGGGGCGAACAGTCCACAAATGCGGCAGAAATATCGCTCGCATTGTTTTTGTTTGTGGCCGTACTGGTGGCAGACCCTGCACTTAAAGTTGCACTGGTAAGGTTGTGGGGTCGTTCTAGTGTGCGTGTCGTTAAGTAGTTGTTGCCTAGTGGGATCCTGGCCCGGTACATGTCGAGTGGTGGGTAATCCGAGTGCAAGGATGCGCTCGGTATTCAGTCGGCGACTTCGTCGGGGTCTACGTGTAGGTGGAGGAACAGGGACAGGGGTATCGTCCCTGATGATAGGGTGACCCGATAGATAATATCGGTATGTCATCGGTAGAGGTGAACCCTGGAGGGGGAGTGGTAAGACGAGCTTCCAAGCTCGGTTTGTCTTCTTCGTTCGTCTTTCTCCAAGGTGGTGTGCGAGTTTCCTTACTCGACTTTTCTTCTTCGTGCTTCTTCTTCCCTTTATAGGGAGCAGGTAACAGGGTCGTTGGCTACGACCTCGTCATTGATGATGGCGGCTCGGAGTTCCTCGAGCTCGTCGCTAGTCATCATCCTGTACTGCTCTTCTTCGTGTTCTGCGAACAGTTTGTCGATTTCTTCGGATGTGAGGTTGGTGGGGATAAGGTTGGTTCGTTCAGGGGGAGGAGTTGGAGCACTGCACTCGGCAGTACGCTCGACAACGGTTGCCTGTACAGGCGGTTGGTTGTATGCGATCTCTTCTTCTATTTTGACGACTACGTCGCCGAAATTCCTGGATGCGAGAAGGTTCAAGAGGGCCCTCTTGGCCTTCGTGACGGAGTATCGAGTGATCGGACTATGGGGAAGGATGCCATATGGTCCGGTTCGTGAAAGCGACAGTGTCAACTGCCCGAAACGCGTTGACAAGCTCCAGGAGAACCGTGTCTTTGGTACGGTCAATATAGCTGTCGAGTCTAAGCGCGTACTGCGCGTCGAGAATAATGGCCTCCCAGAATGCCTTCTGAGAGTCCGGGGTCTGCGTGAAAGGAACGGTGAACTCGTGGATGAGTTCGACGATGGAGGGTGTGGAACCGAGAGAGATGGAGGAGGCATTGGACGAAGTGGTAGACATGGAGATGATGGTAGCTGGTTAACAACTGAGGAGCTTTGTTGTCAGCTTGAGTCTCTTCTTATAGTCCTTGAGCATCTCCGCTGCGGACTTCAAGTCCTTCTCTGGGATCCACGTTCGTTCGGAGGGTGGATAACCAACCCAGGAGACCAGGTATCGGTGTTTCGTTCCGGTACCCCTGTGTTGGAGGATCGCTTCTATTTCGTAATGTTCTTCCCCGTCGATCAGGTCCGGTGGCGGTTCAGTATAGTTTGGGCCATGCACGTCCGTTCTCTGATAGGAGGATAATTCTGATGCATGGAACGTGGGGATGAACACGCCAGGTGGCAGGGAGTTCGAGGGTGAACGTGATAGGGGATAGGACCTGTTTAACGGTAAAGGGTCCGTATCGTTTCGGTGCGAGTTTCTTTGAAGGGAAGTGGGTGATCAAATGCGCAGCAGACAGCCACACCTTGTCCCCAACCTTCCAAGGTTGGTACTTTCGCCCGAACGTGCGTTCTGCCATGCGTTGCTGCGCAAGGCTGTGGCATGCAAGGGCTTCTTCACGGATCTTCGCGAGTTCTCTTGACTCGATCCTCTGCTGCTGGCAGAGCGGAGTCGGGGAAGGCGTAAGGTATGCCTTTGGGTTCATAACCCATCATGAGGTAGAACGGGGATGCGTTCCGAGCGGAGTGTCGTCTGGAATTGTGGACGAATTCGGCCATGGGAAGGTGTTTGGCCCAATCGTTAGGAGTCGTCCTACAATAGATCCGAAGGTATGTCTCCAGCTCCTGGTTCATTCGTTCTGTCTGCCCATCCGTCTGAGGATGATAGGCAGTGGAGAGGGCTACCTGGTAGTCCAGGAGCCGTCCGAGTTCTTTTGCTAGCTTCGAGGCGAATTGTGGGCCTCGATCGGAGATGATCTTGTCGTATAGTCCGAATCGCATAAACACCTTTTTGTAAAATAATTCAGCAACGCCTTCTGCAGTGATGGTTTTCTTGCAAGGCGAGAAAATTACCCCCTTCGTAAGCCCATGGTCGACCACGACCATAATGGAATCATAGCCGGCGCTCTCCGGAAGATCAGTGATAAGATCGACTGAAACTTGGGAGAACGGTCGAGTACAGGTGGAGGGAATGGGCATAAGGGGAGGTGTGGTGGGATGAGTGTCGGATTTCATCTGCTGGCACATAGTGCAGCCATCAACGTATTGTCGGATGAAGGTGCCCATGCCGGGCCACCAATAGCTTTTCTTGATGTTCCATTCTGTATTGGAACGTCCGGGGTGCCCGGCAGTCGGGTGATCGTGGTGGAGCTCCAGAATACGCTTCCGGAGGTCAGGGGGAACGTAGGCTCGGTCCTTGAAATAAAGGATGCCTTCGTCCATGCGCCAGTCTGACAAGGCAGACTTCATAGGGGGGGCGCAGAGGCCATTTAAGGCGTCAGCTGCTGTCTTTATAGTGAGATCAGCAGGGTTATCAGTTCGCTGCTTTGAACTTTGACGCTAGGGCAGTGTCAATAAGTTTAACAAAGAGTGAATCTGGGAGGAGGACAACGTCCTCATTATCTCGATCCGAATTGTCATGATCCGGTCGTCGGGAGAGAGCATCGGGTGCAGCAAGCTTGCTGCCCGGGACATGGTGGAATTGAAGATCGTACTCGCAGAGAGTGAGCTGCCAGCGGGCTTGCCGGCGTGTCAGCGTCTGCGAGGATCGGAAATACAGGAGGTTCTTGTGGTCAGTGAAGACGATCACCGGATGGGGATTGCCTTCAAGGAAGTGTCTCCATGCCTTCAGGGCACGGATAACCGCAAGAAGCTCTCGGTCGTAGATCTGATAATTCCGTTCCGCAGCGTTAAGGGACTGCGAAAGATATCCACATGGGTGGTAGGACCCATTGTCGTCGGTTTGTAGGAGGACTGCTCCTGTCGCAAATAGCGATGCGTCTGTGGCCAGTGCAAACTGGCGAGAGGGGTCGGGGTTCCGGAGTACAGGTTCGGTGGTAAAACATTGCTTTAGCTTCAGGAATGAAGCTTCGCAATCTGTGGACCAAGAAAACACGGTGTCTTTCTTTGTGAGGTCGAGGAGGGGGCGAGCGAGGTCGGAATAATGGGAGATGAAATGACGGTAGAAATTGCAGAATCCTAGGAAGGATCTGACTTCTTTTACCGTCGATGGAGTCTGCCATTCGCTGATCCCCTTGAGTTTTGCCGGGTCCATGGCAACCTGTCCGGGTCGGATGATCATCCCAAGGTACTCTACCTCTTGGGAGTCGAAAGTGCACTTTTCGGGTTTGAGGAAGAGTTGCTCCTGACGGAGCTTCTCTAAAACCCTACGGGTGCGCATCTGGTGTTCTGCAAGGTCAGAAGAGAATATTAGGATGTCGTCCATATAGACGATGAGCCATCCTTCATCTATCTCCTTGCTGAACGTCTGGTTCATGTAGGCCTGGAACGTCGCTGGCGAGTTACAGAGCCCAAAGAACATCACTTTTGGCTCGAAGAGCCCAAAAGTTGTCGAGAAGGCTGCCTTCCATCTGTCGTCGGGGTGGATCAAAATATTGTTGTATCCTGAACGGACATCCACTTTGGTGAAGTATTTCGCGTCTTTGAGTTTGGCGATGAGAGGCGGAATGAGCGGAAGTGGATATGCGTTCTTGATAGTCCATTCGTTGATGTATCGGTAGTCCTGACAGGGGCGAAGGGAGCCGTCCTTCTTTCCTACAAAGAAGAAGCCAGAGGCTTGAGGCGACTTCGATGGTTGGATAAAATCTTTCTGGATATGTTCAGTCCAGAAACGCTTTAACCGCTTCAGTCTCTTTTGGAGAGAGAGGGTAAGCTCGGGAAGATTTTGGAATAAAACCTTCCTTCGTTTCGATCCGGTGGTCTACACCTGGTCTCGATGGGGGGAGCTTGTTAAGCCCATCCTTCGCGAATATATCTGCGAAGTCGTGAAGGTATTCGGGGACAAGCTCTTCGAATGGTTTCTTCTTCGTTTCTTGAGCTTTGTCCTTGGCGAATTCCTGCGCCTTGTTACTGGTTTTCGTGTACTCCTCCTTTGCCGTAGCAAGGATCCAAATGTTGCGAAGGGGAGTCTTCTTTGTCTTCGTGGTCTCCGTCTTGGAGGTTCCATCCCTAGTTAGGGGAGTGTCGAAGGTAAGGTTCTCGATCAATCTGACCGAAGAACCATCGGCCGAGTATTCTATAAGAATCTCGTCATCAGTCAAGGGGTAAGTCGCGACTTCCTTGACTTCGGGTAGGGGTTCGATCTTCCCTACCCAGACGTCTTCCATGACGTCAGTTTCTTGAGGCATTTCGAAATGCTTTTCTTCGGCGGGTACCTCCTTGGCAGGTTTTGCCTTCTTCGTCTTCTTTTTCTTCTTCTTGCGTCGAATTTCTTCGAGTACGTGTTCCGTACCCAGGGGGAGTGACTTGAGAGGTTTGAAAGGTGCCTCTTCCTCGTCCTCGATCATTGGTCGGAGACCTTCGAATCGGTAGGGGGTTACCCCGTTCCTTTTCGAATCTTGTTGAGTAGATTCTCAACGTATCTGGATCTGGGTGTGGGGAGCATTGTGATTTCAGTTGCGTCCCCAATCGATATCCGGTTTCATGGCGGATAGCCAGGGTTTCCCTAGCAAGATATCGTCTCGTTCGGAAAGTCTAGGTGACGTTAAACTTTCCCCACATAGTTCGTCCGTCGAGTCGGACGAAGAGTATGCAGTATCGGGTGACCTTCCCAGCAGTGGATTGGCTTCCATCTACTGTAGTGATGCGGAAGGGTTTCTTCAGGAGGTGGGTTCTGATATTGTGCTTCTTTACGAAGGTGTCACAAATAAATGTTCCCCCAGCCCCTGAGTCGATGATGGCTGTTGTTGCAACGGTTTTCGTACTCGTGGAAGAGAAAAGTGTCACCAGGGACACGGAATTCATTTTCTTTTCCTACAGTATGAGTACACAGGATATCTAAGGAGGGGACGCACGTTGCTTTTGCGGTCCTCCGCTCTAAAAATCCTCTTCTCCTTGGAGCCTGTTGGTCTCCATGTCGTCTTCGGAGGTTTCGTCATCACGCTGGTCTCTACCAGTCGTTACCGGAGTCTTTCCTTTGGTATCTTTCTTCTCTCCACGTCGTATCTTCGGGTGGAATCTGGGATCGTTGGCTCTGTGGCCATGCTCTTTGCATGAGAAGCAAAGGCCCTTCTTGTAGCATTCGTCTTTCTCTGCCTGAGAGAGGGTGCGGTCTACGTCCATAGCGTTAGGGTCTCTGGACGATGAGACATTAGGCTTGGGGTAGTACTTGGAACCGCGAGGGGCGTATCGGGTGTGTTGGTTGCGGGAGTTGGCAGAGACGGCCTTGCTCCTGCGGTAGTTAGCGTCGAGCTGTACCGCAGAAGTGTACCACTTTTCGATAGTGTCAGGAAGTGTCTCCTTCCTGTAGATTGCTTCGCGAAGGCTTGGGTTCAGGCCTTTCTCAAAGAAGTGTGAGAGTGTCACGCCTTCCTTGATATTGGCGATGGTAGCCAACATTTTGAACTTCGAGATGTAGTCCGTAACGTTGTTTCCCATTCTGAGTTCGGCGATTTCGGTGAGGGCATTCACCTGCTTATCAACGGGTTGAAATGCAAGGTTGAATCCTTTCTCGAATTCTGCGAACGTTCCGAATTTCGGAGGGTTGGTGCTGAAAGCTTCGCGATAGAAGTTATCAGCCCATGCTTTAGCGCTGTTCTTTGTCATTAATGACAGGGCGACGGAGACCATGATCTGCTCGCTGCAATAGACGGTGGGGTTGATGAGGAAGTACGTCTTTAAGCTGTAGAGCCATCGTTGTGCGTCGTCGGTGTTCCCATCGTAGTCCGTTGGTGACCCTGCTTTGAGTTCAGGGGCACGAACTACGACGGCGGTGGAGGAGGATGGGTTAGACATTCTTGTCTTCGGATTGGCGCTAGTGTTTCGGGGAGGTACTTCGTCTGGAAAGTCCTCTTCAGAAGTCGGAGTGTTTCCTAGATCTTCTTCGTCGTTCAGTCCCTCGTCTGAGTGGTACTGCTCTGTCGGTGAGGTGGGAGAGCTAAACTGTCCGTCTACCTCTTCTTCGTCAGGATCTTCCTGATTCGGGTCGCGCTCCCAAGAGAACTTGCGTGTCCAGGGAGTGGTCGTCTTGTATCTGTTTCTGTCCTCGATAGGTGTCGAGGGCTAGAAGGTAACTTGAATCTTTTGTTACGACTTGGATGGTATCTGTTGGCGACGCTCAAACAGAGCTTGTGTCGTCAACGGTCTGTGGACGTCCTTGGGCTAGCCCAAGGTTAGGGGTCGTACTTGGCGGGTCTTCGGCAAGTACGATTTAACGCCTATGTCCAAATCGGGTAGCTTATGTCACGCGGGTGCGAGACGATAAGCTATATCGGCCTAGGCTTACGACACCCGAAGGTTAATCGTAAGGATCGTCGTTAATTAGAAGGACAGAAGTCCGACTAGTTAACAGGGGCTTTGCTCGTCGACGAAGTCGATGAGTAAAGGTCGAGACTATAGGCTTATCCGCGATGAGCAGATAAGAAGATAGAATATAGACTGCTGGCGAGGCAGAAAGGATCACTCTGGTGAGAGTAGGAGGTCAAGAACCAAGTAGATTCAAGTTAGGGAATATGGTACATGGTAGCGAGTTTATATAGAGGACAGGAGACGTATTAGTGGATGATAACTCGTACTACCGGGAGAGGCAATCGGTAAAGGGTAAGACCATAACAGGAAGGCACGTTCGGTCTAGGTAGAACGTGCTAGATAAGAAAGTGAGTCAAAGATCGAAATAAGAAGTGAAACGCGCAGGGGCACGATCGTGCAGCTGCGGATCTAAGTATAAGTCGCATGTGCGACTGCGCACCGAGTCAGAGATCAAGAAAGGGAATAGGGCAAAGGGGATGCGTCGTGCATCATGTCATAGGTTACCGTCCAGACGGTAAGGGCAAGGGGACTGTCCGCAGGATCAGTCAGGTGGTGAAACGGAGCATGGGTATGCTTCGTCAGCGAAAGGATCCGGCCAAATGTACTGGCTTTGCTGAAGCGACAGGTAGAGGGCGAAAGGGAATGCGAGGATGACAAGGATGACAAGGGTAAGTTCGGGGTAAGGGTATGATGCGAGGGCTGATACGAGGAGGATTAGGAGAAAAATAGTAGGGGCCCAAGCGTCTAGATGTTCTTGTAACAAAGGGTGACTCACTTGCACTGGCGAAATCATCTACATGTACAACATCCCCCAGGCTGAATGCCTCTTTGAGGATCTGGATTCCAGCTATGTCATTAGCCATGTACATACCATCAAGGTAGGCAATCACTGCCTCTACATCAGATGAACAGTTCTGCATCCAAGTCAAATGTCTTGATGCACTATACTCTTGTGTGCAGGAACTTGAAGTGTGTCGGGATTGGGAAATATGAGTCGGGCAGGGACTCATACCATCACTGTGGTAGTTACGATCAAACAAGTTATGTAATAATGTAACATTGTAGATGTTACGGACTTGGATAGTATCTGTTGGCGATGCTCAAACAGAGCATGTGTTGTCAATGGTCAAGGACATCCTTGGGCTAGCCCAAGGTTAGGAGTCTTACTTGGCGAAGCTTTGGCAAGTAAGGTTTAACGCTCATTTCCAAATCGGGTAGCTTATGTCAAGTGAGGTTTGACGATAAGCATATCTGCCAAGGCTTACGACACCCGAAGGTTAATTGTAAGATCTGCATTAATAGAAGGACAGAAGTCTGACTAATAACAGGGGCTTTGCTCAACGACAAAGTCGATGAGTAAAGATTGAGACTAAAGACTTATACACGATGAGCAGATAAGAAAGTAGAATATGGACAGCTGGCTAGGCTGAAAGGATCACTCTGGTGAGAATAGGAGGTTAAGAACCAAGTAGACTCAAGTTAAGGAACTAGATACATGGTAGCGAGTTTATATAGAGGAGAAGAGGCGTATTAGTGGATGATAACTCATACTACTGGAAGAGGAACTGGTCAAAGGGTGATACTAGAAAAGGAAGGCACATTTGAGGTGAGTCATAGGTGAACCAGAACATGCAGATAAGAAATGAGTCACAGAACAGAAACAGGAAGTGAAACAGGCAGGGGCACAATCGTGCAACTGCAGAGCTAAACATAAGTACAATGTGTGACTGTGCACTGAGTCATAGATCAAGAAAGGAAATGGGCAGAGGGGATGCAGCATGCATTGTATCATAGGTTACCGTCCAGACGGTAAGAGCTAAGGGGACTGTCCACAGGATCAGTCATTGGGTGAAACAGAGCATGGATATGCTTCATCAGAGAAAGGGTCCGGCCAGATGTACTGGCTCTGCTGAAGTGACAGGTAGAGAGCAAAGGGAAATGTAAGGATGACGAGGATAACGAGAGCAAGGTCAGGGTAAGGGTGTGATGCAAGGGCTGAGATGAGGAGGATAAGGAGAAAAATGGTAGGGGCCCAAGCGTCTAGATGTTCTTGTAACAGTAGACACCAGAAAGAATAGGGATCACGGGACTTCTGTCACTCAGGTGTGGTAATAAAATGTTTGCCTTATCGATATTTATGTAACAGCACAGCAAGGCCTCAATAGCATACTTAGCCAATGAAAATCATTTAGGTAAATGTTCACATGACATTATTGTACCATTTAGGTAGAATTCTGTATACTCGATGTATACATCATATAGTACTTTTTGTCATATCCCATATATCCATGCTTCTCACCCAGATCTCGGAGCCTAGATCTGATCTGATCCAATGTACAGATCTGCTTCCGATCCAATATACGATAAGCTTCTTTATTCATTTCCTGTTCATGTAATGTTAATACAGCCTATTCCTTTATTCAGTATTCCTTGTTCCCGGTGAAGGTGAATCAACTCAGCTGGTGGTCAAATGATAAATCAAAGGGAGGGACACAAGAAGCTGATATAATGATCTAGTGTGATGTGTAGTCTGCTATGCTTGCAGGGACAAGCACGTTCAATCCAAGGGGAAGCAAGGAAGACAAATCCACAGTTGCACAGTGGCTGTGTGAGGCGAGCAACATAAGCACGAAGCACAAGAGCATGGGAACACAAAATGCAAAAGTGCGAAAATGCGAAATAAGACTAGCAATAAATGAGGGCTCAATGAGTGACAACTGAAAGGACTGCTAATAGATTCTAACTCTAGCTATGGACATGATGGGGAACTCCACTAAGGTAAGGAGTGGTGTAGTAAAGGGTGAAAAATGCGGTCCTATATAAGTATCTCGCTAAGTGAGCTGAGTAGGAGATAATGTATGTAATAAGGTATGTAAATTAGGGTCCATGCTCTAATATGGTGCCATTTTGATAAAAATGCAGAAATACATACCAGTGAGACTTGCTGGATAGTGGATGGATGCTCCTGGATGATAGGGCAATGAAAGCATGGGAAAGCGAGCGATGTGAGGGCTTTGCGAGGCGCAGGAAAGTCGCACGACACGTGAAAGCATCACCTGATATGAAATAGCTTGGGAAAGATCAGGGAATAATGCTGCAAGTTGGTGCTGCGAACCTGGGTGGTACGGACTGAAGTATTATGTGTTGCAGGCCTATAATTATGCAAATATCTACACCGGTATCTCAGTTATACTTACTTCTGGCTATGCTTTATGATCCATTAACCTGTGTTTCATTTCCGACTTGCATTTTGACTTGTGATAAACTTTGCTTATACTTTGTGCATAGCCTCAGATGTTCCTCTAGTATATAAACTCCTGTATATGCCCTGCAGTACCTGAGTTCAAATATCATCTTAGTTTGTCCTCTTCCTGTCCTCCGGACTTGAGTCTAGTTAAGCTCTTGCCATACTCCGAGACTTAAGGATTGTATCCTATAGTCTACATCTCCGACTCTATCTTCAGATAGTCTATACTTTGTTGTTTTCTAGTCCAGAACTATCCGGATTAGCCTTACACGTGTTTCTGATATCCAGAAGACCTTCAGATATTGATACGATACTTGTCCGACCCTTCGGATGCATTATACTTGCCTTTCTGAAATAAGGGGCAGTACTTGGGAAAGGGGCACAGCATACAAGCTGAGGCCAAAGCCCTATCAGATCTGTTAATACAAGAGTACAGCCTTAACACTTTTACATCATGGCAGAAATTCTAATCTATTCAATCCTCATGTGTTCGGCCTTCCAGCTAACAATGCAGGTGTTAGGCAACTTCTTATATATTTAATGCAGGTAAATTTCTTTTTGGTTCTTCCCATCGAGTCACCATAAGTCCTTGCACTCTACCATGATGATCACAGGTTGGGGCAATCAAGAACTCGAACCCCTACCTAGCAGCAATGCTGAGCAATACTAGACTACTCCAGGCTCATGTACTAAATCTTTTCAAGTTAATTACAGCATACCCTACCCCAGTGATCATGACGATCAACATGATCATATCATAACCAGTACTAGTAGTATCCATCAGTCTCATCATGCAGCAATGACCATGTTTGAAGGTCATTCGGATCTGAGTCATGGCTATCACGCAGCAACTTCTGGGCCAGCTCATTATGATGATGGCCTGGGTGATCACAGCCATCATGACACTGATCAGCATCAGTTAGCCGCTCATTACTGCCCACCTCAGGGCCACCTGCCTCTGACCAAACTCACACATCCTAAACCCTATCATGCCATTCCATTGGCCATTTTCGGCTCTTGGCCACAGTCTCCAACCCCCCCCCCCCCTCCAATCAACCTGCACATCACACAGGAAGTAGCACTCATGCTATCATGCTGCAACAACACTTTCCGGTACAGAGTTCACAGCCCGGGGAGGTGCTAACAGTGAACCCCACTTCTTTCTTCAATATACCTATGTCACGGTGACCGACTCTCCCTAGCCTTGCGCCCGATTGTCCTTTTGACGATATCAACTCACTCGTTCACTGCCACCAGAAACATGCCCAAGTCCAACAGAAATCCAGCAAGGTGGCAGCTTGCCCATCTCATCGCCACGCCAAGTATAGTATCACCGTGAAATGACCCCTGCCCACCAAGAATGATAGCACATCTATGACCCCCACAGCAAGCCAAAGCTTGTCCAACCAGAGTTCAGGCATGAAGTTCATCCTGGGATACAACGCTACTCGAGAGTTGGTGAATTGTTGCCAAGATGTGATGAAAAGGAATTTTTTCAATGAATCATTGTTACCTTCCAACAAATCTCTTATTTCAACGATTGATTCATCATGGAAAGCGGCAGCCACTTGGTTGTCTTCCGAGACTGGTACAGATTTATCATCTCTCTTCATGATACCGGCCTGGTCTATATCGTGGCAATGTGTTACAAGAACATCTTGATGCTTGGGCCCCTACTATTTTTCTCCTGATCCTCCTCGTATCAGCCCTCGCATCACACCCTTACCCCGACCTTACTCTTGTCATACTGGTCATCCTTGCATTTCCCTTCGCCCTCTACCTGTCGCTGCAGCAGAGCCAGTACATCTGGCCGGATATTTTTGCTGACAAAGCATACCCATGCTCCGTTCCACCTCCTGACTGATCCTGTGGACAGTCCCCTTACCATCTGGATGGTAACCTACGATACGACGCATGCCGCGTTGTCTTAATAACCGAGGGTCTTATATAAAGTCGTGTAAATGTAATGACACCACAATTACACTTTGGATAAGACTGCTTGCCAGTCCTCGATTAACACGGTCTACAACTTTTCCTATTTCGTGGTAGATAACGTGTGAGTTCTTGGGAGGCTCGCTAAACTAATCTTTTTATAAAGATCAACCTAGCCAGAGCTTTACTTTTCTTTATTGAAACTCAAATCTCTTGTCTAGGAATAAGCTTCTAGACACGTAATTCAGTTTCTGGAATGTATTTGCCTAGGAAATCTCCTTCTAGGCTCTGGACTTGGATACTGGAACTAGTGAGACGTGGTCTCAAATATACGAAATATGACCAAGATTGCTTGGTCTATGGACACCTGACTGTGAGACAATGGTCTTAAATATACGATATATGTTCAAGATCGCTTGAACAAAGGGGACTATAACTTGACCAAGATCACTTGGTCTATGGGACAACTAGTGAGACGTGGTCTCAACAATATGATAGATGACTAAGATCGCTTAGTCAAAGGGCACAGAGCAATGAGACAAAGGGGTCTCAAAGACAATATATATGACCAAGAACGCTTGGTCTATGGCACTAATAAGTTTCTAAGGTAAGAAACTTATAATCTCAAGGGAATTCTTTTCCCTGCACTTGTCTCACTTCAAAGAGACTAACTTTGCAAGTGAAATATCTGATAGGCAGATTGCTACAAATGGGAGATCATATTTTTTTTGGGGGGGAGAATGGGCTCTCCTTATATACATTTTGTGTGGGAAAGTAACCTAGGTTCACAAACAATAAAAAATAAGGAGGACCAATCAAAATATTGGGTCAAACCCAATAAAAGAATAAAATACAAGTGAAAGATGGAGCTATGACATCATTGTGGAGCAGAACATTCTGGAATGTGGAGTAATGACATCATAATGACATCAAGAGTGACATCATTGTGCAGCAGAATATTCTAGAAGGAAATGACATCATGAATGATGTCATTGTAGAGTAGAATAATCTAGAGCTTGATGACATAATATCTTTCAACAGAATACCTGCAGGAGTATCTGTGGAGTCTTATGACATCATAATGACATCATACCCTATGGGTACAATTTTATGAAGTGTCAGGTGAGTCAAAGCATCCTAATGAAAAAGTAAAGTAAAGAAACACTAGAGAAAAGTAGGTAGCAAAAATAAGACAGTTGGCAGGAATTGAAACACAGTCAAAATAATGCAGTTGGCAGGAATTGAAACACGGTCTTTTTGGATAGGTTTTTTATTGGCTTTGTACTTTTCTCTATGGTTTTCTCTAGCCAAAGTGAATAAGCCAAAGGCAAGGCTATACCTTAACCTTCATTTCCCTTCTCACATCAACTAGGTCTAAATGTGATTCCCATCTCACATTAGACTTTTTCCGTCAAAACGTATTCAGATCATGAAACTTGGGGAAAACTGGAAATATGGACCATGGTTTGAAACCAAGGTATGGGTTGACTAGTCTGAGGACTAAGCTAACAGACTTTATCTTTTGAGGGTCACCTAGTATTCATGTCCATGCATGATTCCCACATCATGCAGGACAGCGTCCCCTATGCCCAGTTCCCTTTCTAGATCTATGACCTGTTGCGCAGTCGCACATGTCACTTATATTTAGCTCTGCAGTTGCACGGTCATGCCCCTGCGCGTTTCACTTCTTATTTCGATCTTTGACTCACTTTCTTATCTGCACGTTCAAGATCACTCGTGTATCACCTCGAATGTGCCTTCCTTTTATGGTCTTACCCTGTATCAGTTCCTTCTTCTGGCAGTACGAGTTATCACCCACTAATATGCTTCCTGTCCTCTATATAAACTCGCTACCATGTACCATATTCCTTAACTTGAATCTACTTGGTTCTTGACCTCCTACTCTCACCAGAGTGATCCCTTCTGCCTCGCCAGCAGTCTATATTCTATCCTCTTATCTGCTCCTCGCGGATAAGTCTTTAGTCTCAATCTTTACTCGTCGACTTCGTCAATGAGCAAAGCCCCTGTTAACTAGTCGGACTTCTGTCCTTCTAATTAACGATGATCTTACGATTAACCTTCGGGTGTCGTAAGCCTTGGCCGATATAGCTTATTGTCTAGCACCCGCTTGACATAAGCTACCCGATTTGGACATAGGCGTCAAATCTTACTTGCCGAAGCCTCGCCAAGTAAGACCCCTAACCTTGGGCTAGCCCAAGGACGTCCTCGACCGTTGACGACACACACTCTGTTTGAGCATCGCCAACAGATACCATCCAAGTCGTAACACAATGAAGCCACAGTACAGAAATTTTGGGATGGAAGGCCAGAAGGATTTAGGTTGTGAAGACAGCAATGATTGTGTGAAGTGACATCACCACAGCATATTTCGACACACCGATGTTCTTCATTCATGATAATGACCTTGTCTCTATCATAGCAATGAAGCACCGGTGTGGGAAGTGTTACTGTTGGTCATTTTGGGGACAAGACCACATAAGACCTAAAAACTTTGCAACAGACAAGAGAAACACAAATGCAAAGCATGACTCACTGTTGTGAACTTGCGAGCTCAGGTACTGCGTTGTAGAGCCTCACATCTCCACAGGCACTTCCCTCCAAATTCTCCCACTTTCCTTACAAACTCCAGCTCTAATCCATAGGATACGTTTTGCGCATTAGCACACTTATATTTTATTTTGCAGGTTTCGTGTGCGGGCTCGTGCACTTCGCACATCCACCTTTGCATTGTCCGCGCACCTGTCCGTCTGTCCATCCCATGTCCTTAGATGTTCATTGGTGCATTTTCCCATCATATTCCCTTTTCATTTAAGTTTCCATCGCTAATACTCAGCTCTGCGCTTCGCGCATAACCGAGACCCTGTTACATACACCACATACTATTTTTAGCCTGTTCAGCTCATCACATCGGACCTGCGCGCCTAGTGCTGCTTAGCTACTTTACTTACACCCCTCTATTACTTATGTACTTGGTCGATTTTCCGCCCACTTTCTCTGTGTTTTAGATACAAGGAATTTTACTTGTTGTTTGCAAGTTACTATCTAAAGTCGTGCGCATCGGTTTTCCACCTTCGCATTAGCATCAGCCAACCTTAGTTGGGGGTGTTAACACTCGTCTCACCTCATATTTCCTTTGCCTATCTCACTCATTCCTACTTCGCCGTCGCTCGCGCACGTTATCTTTGCATCACACACCTCGCCTTTCACCTTTTGCACTCGCGCATCCGCCTTTCGCATATCGCATCGTTCCTGCCTTGCGCTTTGCGCGTTACTTAGCCTTAGTACTTTATTAGTTGTTTGGTGTCCCTCTTTTTACAAAGGAAGGTTTCCCTTTACTCAGTTAGCTGCCCTTGGGTCAATGATTATACTCGTGCCCGGGTCTATCTGTGTTTGCTTAGCTTAGCACCAACTTTCCCCACAGTTTAGATTCCTCATCTTCAGCGTCATAGAGGCATGATGTCTGTCACAAGTGAAGCAATATAACTGGTACCAGGCGAAATACATGAGGTGTTTGTTGAAAGGTAAGATAAACACAGATGCAAAGCATGACTCACTGTTGTGAACTTGCAAGTCCAGGTACTGAGTCATAGAGGTACCATATCTGCACAATGCTCCGACCTCTTTGGCGTGTTTTGCAAGTAGATACAATCATCAAGTTGTGGAACATGACAGAAGGCTGTAAGAAGATTTGAAGCAAGTTATATATTGGCGGTCGCTTGCTTTGAGGTACCTGTGAGGTGTTTGAGGAGTCTACAAGATCTTCATATATTTCGGGCTAGAAAGGGTAGAATGGTTCGAATTGTGAGGATGACAATAATTGCGTAAGATTACAATTTAGCACTGACACTACATATGCTTACAGTGCTACACCCAGTTTCAAATCATTGATAAATATTGTCGTGACCGTGAACTCTTTGAACTTAATCAAAATTGTATGCTTTTCGTGCTGTGTAAAATATACCTCTTTGAGTGAGGGTCAACTAAGAATTGTACAACACATACGATTCTGCAGTTACCGTCTGGGTGCAACACAGACTCATATATCTTGCCCTCGAGCAGGCTACATCCACATCATCATCACCCTAAGCAAGTGAAAAATATTCAGTGAAGGGTGAATGATATCTGTCTGTGTTCCTGCCAGCCTTCCTGGGGATGTCGCTAAAGTTTATTTCACTTCAGCACATTGCAACCTCCCCCCTTGACCCTCTCAGTACCGGTCTGTACTGAAATTCATGAACCTGTACCTGCTCTTTTTATCTTACATCCATCCAAACCTAAAAGGTTCTGAAACAAATAATGTTGTTAGGCTGGTGTGTTTTAGTGATGCGGAGGTTCGGTTCTGAACCGCGGTTCGAACCGGACCTTTCGTGGACTGGTCCACGGTCCAGTTCAACGTTCAGAGTATAGGCTGAACTGGACCGATGGTCCAGTCCAGCGTTCAGCATTCCTTGAACGCATTGAACGCATCCGAACGTGTCCGAACCTTTTTGAACTGCTTCCATTTTAGGCTACTCACACATACGAGATGACATCACCCACACATGCAATACACTGAACATGACATGATTACTCGCAACTTTTTCACTTGGAATCCGATTCACAAGGACCATGCCACACTGGCAAGGTCCGTGAAGGTTTGTTTGCCTACCACTAACCCAAACATTACAAAGGAAGAACCTGATAAGGTATGGAGACTTTGGTTAATTTGGTTTAGTGCTAATGTATTTGTTAATGGATCGTTTTTTTTCTAGGGTAGCTACATGAATTGTTCGGCACTCATGAACTTGATGGAAGTTAAAATGGATCAAATTCAAGGTAAGCTCAACTCTCTTCAAGCTTTCCCCCTCACAACATGGCTGACCAGTGTGGTCTGGGTGCAGATGGAACTCTCCTCGATGCCAGTCAAATCCGATGGTACAACGATCCCGACGACGATACTCCACTGCCTGTGCTTCCTGCTCAGGCATGTCGCTCGACTTGTATCCCATGCCCTGCACCCAAGCTTGTTGACCCCAACAACGCTGTCTTGCACAAATGCAAGGCTAGCAGGTCAGTGGTCACGAGTGAGGGCTCTGAGGAGGAAAGTGACTGTGAAGGAGACCAGGATAACGGGGTAACTACGGATGCAGCTACTGACATGGATCATGAGACAGATATCGACGGCATCACCCCCTCCGAGTCTGCTTCACAGTAGTGTACCAGTACTCCTTACTACTAGCTATAGTACAATCGAGTATATTTACAATGTGTTCGATGTTCGAACGCTGAACCGGACGTGAACCGGACGCCATGAATGCGTTCATGGCGTCCGGTTCAGCGTTCGCAAAATTTGTTGCTGAACCGGACCAATCGGACTTCCGCAACACTAGTGTGTTTATACATTCGTCTTTCCTCGATAAAACCAAATATTCCCATGTGAAAGTAGTCAGCAGATATACGAAGATTGTTGCGATGCTCTACTATATATTACTTTGGATATCTTTCTCATCTGTTCACCGGTTCTCTGATGCAACGTCCAGCCAGCTGAGCGGTAGCGCTGCTCGGTTCCTTCACTCGTTTTTTTCTCCTTACTGCTACGACTTAGAGTTCGTTGTTCATTAATCTCCTCACTCGCTCGAATAAATATTCTTTATACCCGCCCACCACTCCCTTTATTTCGTTTGATAACACCGTAGTTTTACAACTACCAGTTAGTTTAATCATAGGCACATTGTCACAATTTTACTGTTTGCTTTTCTATCATATCTCGAAGAGTCATACGACATGATCGAATTCGTAATCAGGTGTCCCGCCCTCCCAGCGGCTCCATCTGCTTGCGTCCCTTTCCGAGCTGACGCTCGGCCCAGCCCAACTCATTAGATCGTGTCGCTAACTCTCGCCCGTCGAAGCTGGACTATGGGTAGTCACCCAATGGTCAGGTGGGAAGATAAATTATAACAGAACGGTCATATATGACATTGCAACACTATACAACTAACAACAGCTCACACATCTCCCTCGGCTTTCATCTCACACTTCACCCTCTTCTGTGGGGTCTCAGACATAGCCATAGCCTGCACAATATCCTCCTCGACTTTGAACCTCTTCAGTGGGTTTGCAGATGCACTCGGCTCGCCTTCCAGCATCTGATGGATCCCGTTCATCAGCATATCCTCTTCATCCTCGTCTCCACTCATGACCTTCTTGCCCGCCGCAGTGCGCTTTCCAGCCTTCGTCTTCTTTGCCTTTCTGGGCTTCTTCGGAGAAGGGACAAATGTGGTGCCATTCTTGACTGCCCACTCGATCTCGATGACTCTGTTGTATGCATTCCGCCATGCAGAGACAAGAAAAGGCAAGCAAAGAAATACGTCAGAATTATCGTTTTGACCCGGATGCCATACAAAGGAAAACATGAATAACGAAAAGTATCCACCTCTCTTTCAACTTGACGTTATCTGGGACATATGACTCAGCTTTGCGGTATAGGTCGAGCGCTACTTGGAGATCGCCCCTGTTAACGTCATTAGGCAGACGCATAGTGCATGTCGGGATGCGGGCACATACTTTTCGGAATGAGCGCGGGCTAGCATCACGTACGCACGTCCGGTTTTCTTTCGCGAAGCAGGTGAAAGCACATCTGCTAGCTGAAGTTCTTTAGTCCCGCGTTCGCTGTAAGTCAGTCAGTGCCAGTGCTGTGGTATAACCTCGCTGGTAGAGTAGACGTACTACTTTTCTTCCAACTCTTCGAGCCTCGCACGAAGTTCATTATCCAGATCCCGATGCCGGTCCATAAGCGGGGTAAGCACACCAGTCGGAAGTTTTCGATCTTCTTCTTTCAACTTTTCTTGTTCCCTCTCTCTTTGAAGATTCAACTGAAATGCAATATTTTCCTTCTCCTGTCGTTCAAGGTCTTCGCGTTCCTTGAGACGGCGTGCAACTTCAACTTCGACGGCTCTTGCGATCTATCGATTGGTATTTAGCAACGTATAGGATAATTTATAATAGGAGCATTTGCGCACCCGCTCATCAATTTCCTTATCTGTCAACTGCATCATCCCTGAGCTAACGCTTGTCTCTGCTGTCTCGCTAATAATTGCAGGCACTCCCGAAGGACGATGTCCCTTCTGAACACCAAATATGCCAATACCACTAGCGCGTGGTACACGAGATCTGCCTTGACCTGCACCAGCGAGGCTTAGTCTGGGTGCGACACGGGCAATGCTGTGACGTGGGCCACGTGATGGACCTGCGACAGCTTCCAAAGGCTGGAGTACGGCGGGTGCAAGTTTCGGAGGTGGTGGTAGGACTGCTGCAAAGTGGGGTTTGGGCTGGGGTCGCATATCTACATAGCGTTAAGTTCTCATAAATTACGCGAGATTTGGCCAGCAACCCACCGCGCTCGTTGACCACCGGTCTGTTCTCGACGTTCTTTGTCCGCACTGCGAAGCTGAAGGCAGTTATGAGCGAGGCAAAGGTCTAATCATACGAACGCCAACTCACTTCAACGTGTTCAGTGTATCCTGCCTAAATTTCGTTCCAGGAGCAAGATTACAAATGAGCAATCCCACAGAATTCCCGCCGAGGGCGTCTTGGAGGATTCGCGTGAGCTTGGAATTGCGATATGGTATTCGAGACTGCGCATGTCGTCAGCTTATAAGCCCCTAAACTGACCAAAAGACGCACAGCCCCCTGGTTCAATGCATGTACAACCTGCCCGAGGACACTCAGGCTCTTATTGATGGCCGCGCTCTCAGCCATCCGTGTGGGGTCATTTCCAGTTAACTTGTTGTTTTCTGAACCAGCCAGATCGACAAGGTTAATCTTTCCTGTCAATGCTAGAAAGATATAGTATATCAATTGCGTAGGGAAGTTGTGAGGTCACGATTGGTTCTTACATCTCTCTGCAGAAGAATCAGTCATAGTTACCTCCAGTGTTAACATAGCATGTGAACGAGACGAAGAACGGTTAAGATTCGTTGCTCCCACTGAACGTTGCTTTGACGCTTGGCTGCACTCAAATGTAAGCAGATGCGTGCTTGGGTGCTACCCGCGATGACGCAAGTGACCAGAATAAAGCACATACGAATAAGTTGCAGTGAATTCCTCGACTGAGGCTATTGGTACGGAACTCAAGTTTGCAACAAAGACTTGGCCTACATCATTCTCTCGTACTGGAAGTTTTGGAGCCTGCACATCCCAGGACATCGGTCAGCAACTTTACCATGGGAGAATGATCAATAAAATTGAAGCATACCGTCTCCCGATCAACTAACAAGTCATAACATTCATCTTTATATATCTCCATATACGATACTGCGAGTTCGACGTTAGACCTTAGTAACGCTGCTTTCTGTTCGAACATGGCCTGTCACAGTGGCATTGGCAATCATTTAACGTGGAAAATGCAGTGTAGTATACGCACCTCGACAACTCTTGGAATCACACCAGGGCATGCTTTTGTTCCTTGCATTGTGTGTGTCTTGCCAGAGGACGTTACGCCGTATGCAAAGATTGTTACGGTCTATGACCATTGATATAATAAGAATTTCGAATAAAAAATTCGAGGACATACGACACCACTGTATACAACGTCAATGAGCGGTCTCACATCCTGCTCAAAGATCTCCTCTTGTGTAGAATCTTGGTCGTAACAACTGGTAAATCTAGTTAAATGGTAAGTCACTGTATATAACACCTAAAACATGCTATAATTGAAAACACTGCACGCACGGAAAGCGAAAGACTTGCGTCACATCCCGTGGGTTGGGCACACAAATCCACGACGGTCCTTCTCCGTCTTCGTCGTGGGTTATCTGTATTCCTTGGTCGTCAATCTCGTGCTCTATGCGAGGTCGCAGGCGCGCGGCGATCTTAATCTTGTGTGTGCCAGACATGTGCTTCAAAGATGTGGGTCAATTTAAAGAGGACTTGAGGACTTTGATTGCAAAGAATTGTTGCCAATGGTACAGAAAAGGATGTCAACCATAACGCGTTTACACGTGATTATCACGTGATTGACAGGTCCCGGTCCTAAGCTGCCGACACTAGACTGCGAGGAGAGGCGTGCTCAATTCTTACGATGTCAAGTTCAAGGTGTGTCAAGTCCCACCGTGCCTTGAGCCAAACAACATAGCCGACCGGCGAGACCCCATTTGGGTTGCCGAAGCCAAGCTTACTCCGCCTTATCAACAACCATCGTGCAACACAGTTATGCAGCGACAACGAGATTTTCGTGACCTCTTAACTGCCTCATCGTCTATGTTAGGTATCTCGCAGCGCGATCGTCTTGAACTCGAGCACTTCATTTTTCCTGATAACGACAATGGTGACCACTGTCATCACACTGCTGCATCTTTCACAAGAACAAGCACAGTGCTTCAAATATTCGCAAGTCATCATGTGCAGCGGCCATGTGCTGGTGGTTGTGACCAATGTATGGCATGTTGTATTGTTGTGGAACATGACCTGCAGCATTATTATAAGTCCTCTGCCGAGCACCATTGATGTCTTGTAAGGCATTATATATATGCCCTGCGAAGAATTAATAGGGTTGTATACTATGTCCCGTGCTGGATAGCTCATCACTGGTCAGTGGACCACAGTGAAGTTTCTATGTTCAAACTTAGTCCATTGGTGTGACGGCGTCTTTGCTTTGGTGGTTTCGGCAACCCAAATGGGGTCTCGCCGGTCGGCTATGTTGTTTGGCTCAAGGCACGGTGGGACTTGACACACCTTGAACTTGACATCGTAAGAATTGAGCACGCCTGAGCTGGGAGTCAAACGTCAAGCCGGACAGAGTCGGGAGCCGGGTTCTGGTGATGATCGGCAATTTCCGGGTAGGGTATGGTAGCGGTAGTACCAAAGCTTACGTCTTTCCCCGTCTCCCTTGCTACTGCTGTCGACATTGTCGTCTTTAAAATGATTCCGCGTACTACAATACGGCGTTTTCCAAGTGTCTTCAGCGCTACTGGGGGTGCTCGCTTCACTCCAACAATTGGGCAGCGGACTTTAGCCACTCCCGCAACACCACCTTCTCCGAATGACCCCTTCGCAAACGGCACAAATGCTTACTACGCGGAGGAAATGTACAGACATTGGAAACAAGATCCAAAGTCTGTCCACTCTTCTTGGAACGCTTACTTCTCTGGTATGGAGCACGGTCTCCCCAGCGCCAAAGCATTCCAGCCACCTCCAGGCCTAATCACACCCCCTGCGGATGGTGCCCCTGCCCTATATGCCGGCGGAGGCTCTGAGCTTGATGACCATCTGAAGGTGTGGCTTCTGCTCTCTTTTGTGGTACTAGATAGCTGATCCCTTGTAGGTTCAACTACTTGTGCGGGCTTATCAAGTTCGTGGCCACCATGTCGCCGAACTGGACCCCCTCGGCATTCTAGATGCTGATCTCGCAGATGTTAACCCTCCCGAACTTGAACTAAGCCGGTATGGATTCACTGAGCGTGACTTGGACAAGCAGATCGCTCTTGGACCAGGTATTCTCCCTCATTTTGCGACAGAGGACCGGAAATCAATGAGTTTGAGGGAGATCATTGCACTTCTCAAGCGGATATACTGTGAGTCATCTTTTTATATTTACCTGATCAAAATCCTCATTTTCTCTGTAGGTGGCGCTGTGGGCATTCAGTATGTTCACATCCCAGACAAAGAGCAATGCGATTGGATCAGAGAGCGTGTCGAAATTCCAAAGCCTTGGAACTATACAGTGGAGGAGAAACGCATGATTCTTGATCGTCTTATCTGGTCAGAGTCGTTCGAGAAATTTATTGCAAGCAAGTACCCGAACGAAAAACGTTTCGGTCTGGAAGGCTGTGAGGCGTTGATTCCCGGCATGAAGGCGCTCATCGACCGATCCGTCGATCATGGTGTCAAGCATGTCACGATTGGCATGCCTCATCGTGGTCGTCTTAATGTTCTTGGCAACGTCATTCGCAAACCCATTGAAGCCATTCTGAACGAGTTTATGGGTACTGATGTCGATAACCCAGCGGGCGACGTCAAATATCATTTGGGTGCAAACTATGTTCGCCCAACACCATCTGGCAAGAAGGTCTCTTTGTCACTTGTTGCCAACCCTTCGCATCTAGAAGCCGAGGATCCTGTTGTCCTGGGCAAGACATATGCCATACAGAACGTTGAGGGTGATGAGTCCACTCACAACACTGCAATGGGTGTACTGCTGCACGGTGATGCCGCATTCGCTGGACAAGGAATCGTCTATGAAACCATGGGCTTCCACAACTTACCCAACTATGGTACTGGTGGGACTATCCATCTCATTGTGAACAACCAGATCGGTTTCACTACCGACCCTCGTTTCGCGCGTTCCACTCCTTACCCTTCCGACATAGCCAAGTCCATAGATGCCCCAATCTTCCACGTGAATGGTGACAACGTTGAAGCTGTCAACTTTGTCTGTCAACTTGCGGCTGATTATCGTGCAAAGTATAAACGTGATGTTGTCATCGACATTGTTTGCTACCGTCGTTACGGCCATAATGAGACGGATCAGCCCCATTTTACTCAACCCCGGATGTACCAGGCGATTGAAAAGCAACCAACACCACTTACCCAATACACGAAGTTCTTGGTCGGCCGTGGTACCTTTACTGAGAAGGATATCGAGGAGCATAAGAAGTGGGTCTGGGGGATGCTGGAGAAGGCAGCCGCTGCGGCAAAGGACTACGTTCCAACCAGTAAGGAATGGCTATCCGCATCTTGGCAGGGTTTCCCCTCGCCTCGACAATTGGCAGAAGAGACGCTGCCAACCCGTGCGACAGGTTCTGATGAAGAAACTCTCAAGCGTATTGGAAAGGCCATTTCGTCATATCCTCCTGGTTTCACCCCGCATCGCAACCTTGCTCGTATCCTGGGCGCGCGTGGCAAGACAGTCGAAGAAGGTCAAAACATCGATTGGTCTACAGCTGAGGCTCTCGCATTTGGCTCTCTCGCACTCGAAAAGATACACGTGCGCGTCTCCGGTCAGGATGTGGAGAGAGGTACATTCTCTCAACGGCACGCTGTCATTCACGATCAGAAAAATGAACAGCAATATATCCCTCTGAATGATCTCGGTTCAAATCAAGCTCGCTTTGTTGTATGCAACTCGTCGTTATCCGAATACGGCACTCTTGGATTCGAATTAGGCTATTCGTTAGTTTCACCAAGCTCTCTCACTATGTGGGAGGCGCAGTTTGGCGACTTCGCCAATAACGCCCAGTGCATCATTGATCAATTCATCGCCTCTGGCGAACGGAAATGGTTACAGCGCTCCGGCCTTGTTATGAGCTTGCCACACGGATACGATGGTCAAGGTCCCGAACATTCAAGTGGAAGGATTGAGCGCTTCCTCCAACTTTGCGATGACCACCCCAACGTTTTCCCTACACCGGAGAAAGTTGAGAGACAACACCAAGATTGCAATATGCAAGTTGTGTATCCGACGTACGTATCTTTCTAACCCTCATGACGAAACTGATTTGATAGGCCGCCTTAGTACCCCCGCTAATTATGTAAGTTCTGCCCTTCGGCTTCGTGAGTATCTCACTGAGTTTCTTGTAGTTCCATGTTCTTCGTCGTCAAATCCACCGCGACTTCCGCAAACCACTCATTATCTTCTTTTCGAAATCACTTTTGCGCCATACAAATGCTCGTTCGGATCTTTCGGAGATGATCGGCGACACTCATTTCGAACGCTACATTCCTGATTTCCATCCCGAACACTTAGTGCCTGCTGAGGAAGTGAGACGTCACATCCTCTGCACCGGTATGCTGTACTGTTTGTTTAGTTGTCGAGTGAACTCAACATAGGATTAGGTCAAGTATACCAAACCCTCATCCAGGAGCGTGATGCCAAGGGCATCAAAGATGTGGTCATCAGCCGAATTGAGCAGATCTCGCCCTTCCCCTACGACCTCGTGAGTCAGTTTCGTTTGATCGTCTACAGTGTTTTTACTGACATTTGCAGATCACTCCTCATCTTGACAAGTATCCCAATGCAGATATACTTTGGTGTCAGGTAGACCTTTGTGTCAACTGCCAGTATTCCATCTAACTTGTATGTAGGAGGAACCATTGAATAATGGGGCGTGGACTTATGTTGGACCTCGTATTCTGACTGCCGCCAATGAGACGCAGTACCATAAAGGTAAATATCCGTACTACGCAGGAAGGCAGCCGACGGGCTCTGTCGCTACGGGTAGCAAAGTGAGTAGTTCGGTCTTTGATTGTTTATAAGCGCTCTAACCCACGCGAATAGGCTCAGCACAAGAAAGAGATCGAGGAGTTCTTGGGCGCTGCCTTTGCCTAATAGTGTACGATGCTCAGCGACAATAATATATACATATTATAGCGGCGTGCAAACACTGGTACCCTCTTTTGACTTGCTGGTGGATCTTGGCCATGGAGGCATCACAGTCATCTATCTCAAGTGTGTTTTCAGGACTAAAAGATTACTGCTAGCGATCAGGTCAGGCAACATTCACCGAGATCTAAAGTCGTTGGTATGTTCGTATGGGGCACCACGGATGTTTAAACATGCTCAAGACTATCTTGCCAACTGCCGTTCTGGTGTTCTGGCAAACCGCAGTTGGTGTTCTGAGTGATCCAAGGCACGAGGTGGCGCAGAATTGAGTCTACGCTTGAGTAAGCAATGTGGCGTAACACTCCTTTGCCTCACCCACATCAGTAGTCGATGTTCCAGTCATTTATCAATACCTATTATTCTTTACACTATCTCTTTCTATCTTGCTTTCCAATGTGCATCACAATGCCCCTCCTGGCAGAAGATCTGAACTTTGCAATCCTTCCAGACTTTGAATCAGAATAATTTGAGGAAGCTTGTGCCCAACTTGTCAATGACACAATTGACAACCATGTAGCAGCTGAGCTCTTAGCCAACCTCTGGCGCATTCAGAATGATGCAGACAAACATTGCTGGGCAACCAGACTAAAAGAAGACGCTTGAGCTGCAGAAGCTGAACACAGACAAGCAGAAGAAGCAGAAGCTCAAAAAGAAAGAACTCGCCTAGATGAGCAAGAAGCCACTGTAATGGAAGAGCACAAAAAGAATAAATCTAAGTATGCTCCAATCCGTGACATCGATGTTCCATCTGACCCCATCATTCTCCCTTGTCAATATGCCACTCGCAAGATGAAATCTGGCGAGTACTGCAAACTATTCTACTTCACTAATAGCAGATTGGAAGAGGCCTCTCACATAGCTTTCACAGCCGACGAAGATGCCCTTGTCATGCTCCCCATGGCTGATGGCCTCCACAAATGGATTCCAGCAGGAGCAGCCAGAGACCCTAAAGTCCAGATAGTAAAGGACGAGAACCTCACCTGGGAGCAGTTTAATGAGGCAGCCCCACATATGATCACCCTGATGAAAGAAAATGACTGGCCAGAAGACAGGATGAACATGCACATCACCTTCTGGTCGGCTCTACAAAACCATCAATGGTGTCATGATTTTGACATCCACAAAAAAAGAGCCATCCTGCTTTACCAAGCACAGCAAAGGAGGTGATGGCACCCAGCGGTCGTTCAGCTAGCTGGAGTTTGGCTAGTATCAATCAAGATCTCTTGAACGAAGCCCATAAGACAATCATCAATTAATTCAGATACCAGCAGTTATCAATCCAGGTACACACCCAACACATCTCAGGAACTTAAGCTTATAGAATTTCCCCTTCTACCTAACTCTTACATCTTGCAATCATCGCAACCCCCTACCCTACAAATTGTTTGGCATAACATCCAAACTACCCAGACATCACATTCTGAAAATGCCACACCTATGGCTACTTCTCCTGGGCCAATCACAGTTCCAAACCAATCTCTTCTTGGCCATCATATGCCCCCCCCCCCCCCCTGAATTGTCCCTCCCCAACTGGGCTATCACATACTCTCCCAAATAACCCAACAAACTCATGCATCACACCTTTGCTGCACAGTCTGGGGCTTCACTCACAACAGCCCCAAACAAAGACTCAAAGCATCACAGCCGTTTGGCCAGCACCCAAAAGTGCTCACCCTCTCCAGCTCCAAACTTGAGACCTATCAAGAAGTTGAGAGTCTTACAAGACCCCAATACCCCCAACTCATGCTGTGCAGTCTGCCTCAGGTACAGCTCACACCGAGTCACTGAGTGCACCACCCCCCACACTTGGGACAAAAAGCATGACACTATCACTGAGCGCATCAACAAGGCATTATGGACTAAAGAAGGCAAGCAGTTATGTACAGCTTGGCAAAGAGAAGGATGCAACAGCACAAAGCATGACTCATGCCACATCTGTTCAGGCTGCGGCACTGTCACTCATAGAGCCCAGTATTGCCCTAGAGCTCAGAAGGCTTAATCCTGCCACCCCCTACAAAGCAGATGCATGGGCCAAAGAACTCACTGAAGCAAACCTACTACCATGTTTCAACAAAGTACCTGAAGGTATACATTCCGGTTTTCACTTAAATTTTCCATTCATTACACATACCCAATCCCCTTCTAACAAAGATTCCATTATCACGTACAAAGATCAATTCGATGCATGCATACTTAAAGAACTCCAAAATTCACAATATATAGGGCCCTTTAATGCTGACACTCTTTCAAATCTTATTGGACCATTTCAAACCTCCCCCCTTTCTATTATACCAAAGCCTGGCAAGCCAGGAAAGTTCAGATTAATTCAGAATTTCTCTTTCTCCCTCTCCGTAGAACCCCACTTCCCCAACCCATCTATCAATTCATATATCAATGCCAATGATTTCCCCACCACATGGGGAAAATTCTCAGTTATATACCTGCTCATAGTGAGACTTCCACCAGGCTCCGAAGTCGCAACACATGACATCACTGAAGCTTACCGAACCATACCACTTCACTCAATGGCCAACTGCCGCAGTACACATTTTGGAAACTGAATTCTGTGTAGACACTTGCACAGTGTTCAGTGCCACGCCTTTGGCAGGCGCCTATGGGCATGTAGCAGATGCAGGCGCCAAGATACTCAGGCACCATGGGATAGGCCCCCTAGACAAATGAGTAGATGATCACATTTTCTTCAGAATACGAAAAGAGCACCTACCCAGATACAACCAAAAGTGCGCTGTTCTGCATGATGTGGGAATCATGCATGGACATGAATACTAGGTGACCCTCAAAAGATAAAGTCTGCTAGCTTAGTCCTCAGACTAGTCAACCCATACCTTGGTTTCAAACCATGGTCCATATTTCTAGTTTTCCCCAAGTTTCATGATCTGAATACGTTTTGACGGAAAAAGTCTAATGTGAGATGGAATCACATTTAGACCTAGTTGATGTGAGAAGGGAAATGAAGGTTAAGGTATAGCCTTGCCTTTGGCTTATTCACTTTGGCTAGAGAAAACCATAGAGAAAAGTACAAAGCCAATAAAAAACCTATCCAAAAAGACCGTGTTTCAATTCCTGCCAACTGCATTATTTTGACTGTGTTTCAATTCCTGCCAACTGTCTTATTTTTGCTACCTACTTTTCTCTAGTGTTTCTTTACTTTACTTTTTCATTAGGATGCTTTGACTCACCTGACACTTCATAAAATTGTACCCATAGGGTATGATGTCATTATGATGTCATAAGACTCCACAGATACTCCTGCAGGTATTCTGTTGAAAGATATTATGTCATCAAGCTCTAGATTATTCTACTCTACAATGACATCATTCATGATGTCATTTCCTTCTAGAATATTCTGCTGCACAATGATGTCACTCTTGATGTCATTATGATGTCATTACTCCACATTCCAGAATGTTCTGCTCCACAATGATGTCATAGCTCCATCTTTCACTTGTATTTTATTCTTTTATTGGGTTTGACCCAATATTTTGATTGGTCCTCCTTATTTTTTATTGTTTGTGAACCTAGGTTACTTTCCCACACAAAATGTATATAAGGAGAGCCCATTCTCCCCCAAAAAAATATGATCTCCCATTTGTAGCAATCTGCCTATCAGATATTTCACTTGCAAAGTTAGTCCTCTTTGAAGTGAGACAAGTGCAGGGAAAAGAATTCCCTTGAGATTATAAGTTTCTTACCTTAGAAACTTATTAGTGCCATAGACCAAGCGTTCTTGGTCACATATATTGTCTTTGAGACCCCTTTGTCTCATTGCTCTGTGCCCTTTGACTAAGCGATCTTAGTCATCTATCATATTGTTGAGACCACGTCTCACTAGTTGTCCCATAGACCAAGTGATCTTGGTCAAGTTATAGTCCCCTTTGTTCAAGCGATCTTGAATATATATCGTATATTTGAAGACCATTGTCTCACAGTCAGGTGTCCATAGACAAAGCAATCTTGGTCATATTTCGTATATTTGAGACCACGTCTCACTAGTTCCAGTATCCAAGTCCAGAGCCTAGAAGGAGATTTCCTAGGCAAATACATTCCAGAAACTGAATTACGTGTCTAGAAGCTTATTCCTAGACAAGAGATTTGAGTTTCAATAAAGAAAAGTAAAGCTCTGGCTAGGTTGATCTTTATAAAAAGATTAGTTTAGCGAGCCTCCCAAGAACTCACACGTTATCTACCACGAAATAGGAAAAGT
>NW_024542200.1:0-63745 GCF_016758785.1 Suillus bovinus
GAAACAGCAACAAAGCTACCACGTCCGATCCTTCAGCGAAAAAGGGAATCATGATCACAATACGAGCATACCTCGCAAAGTAGGCCATGTGAGTTTTGATCAACACCGAGAAACAGTCCCCGATAATGCCTCCTGCCGAATGACGTCGCAGCTCACGGAAGTGTTTTACAGCAATCCAAACTGCGAGACATAGTGCGAGGACCTCCCACACAGTTGCGAGTATCCAAGTAATGGAACTCAGACGTAAGGCATCTTCTGGAAAGTTGATCTGGCACATATAAGTGCCGGAGAGAATATATTCCTCTGGTGTTCATCAATGAGCCCCATGCACGTTTGTTTTCATCCACAATGAAGCGTACCCCCTGACACATGCATCGTTTCCATTATGACGACCACTACGTCGAAAATGTTGTCAGCCAGGAAGGTGGCAATGAGAAATATCAGGATCTTTCTGGATCCTTGATACATGGCATGCAACCGAGTGATGATGATGACTTGCAGCATGTTTCAGCCAAGTCAGTATCAATGAGGTCTCGCAAATGCCGAGCTCACCCCACAGCATCGCCATTACCAAAACATTGATCCAATCCTGTACGAGGTACGTAATCCGACCTGATGAATGCAGTCAATGGCCAGCCTCGGGTAGCACACAATGCAGACAGACTCACATCTGTGGCAGTATAGCGTGGCGATCATTAGCGAACCAGCAAGTTAGTAAACCAATACACCCACTGCTACAGGGCACCGCGATTAATCGGAGGAGAATAGTAGCATGTGTACAGAAGACTCACTGTATCTGTCACCAAGATGGTCGGAAGACTGACTGTATGCTGTTGGTCAGAAGAAGAAAGGACAGTGAATAACGAGAAGACATACAAAACATGCTCAGGCTGAGTATGAGAGATAGACGATCAGCACGACATCGACTGTTTAGCCTTCCGAACATACGCAGCAAATAAGATTCCGAGGTAGCGCACCTAGGATACTTTCAAGTCAGTACAGCATGGCAATCACGACAAACAAGATACATACGCCGAGATACAGGAACGTCATCAGAGACCAACGTTGCATCTGTAATTGAGTGTACTTTCATGTGTGTTCCCTTGACATGAGACTGTACTCACCCAGACCAATTCGACCTATAAGACCATTGTTAGCGAGATGGCTGCTTCAGTCATAGCATCGACATACCTCTTGTCCAAATGTAAGGGCTGAAAATACTTGTAAGATATCAGCAGTCCCTTAATTTTATCACGCTCACCCCAGTCATACACCACGCCAACAAAGGCAGCAACTGCGAAAATGTAGCCAAGGTTAGATTGTGTCAGCTTAATATTTGACTGCTCTGCATGAACCTCCAAAATAGCTAGAAAACCGAATTGCATCGATGGCCAGCCACCAAGAGGGATCATTTGAGACTATGGTCATATTGGGAGGGAATGGGTGAGTGAGAGGCAAATTTGGTTGACATATGACGATGGCATTCGTGCTAGTTATACCACCACCCAGCGCTTAGATCACCAACACAATACCGAGGGATGATGACCGTTCTTGTTTTAATTGACCGAAGTAGATATCCTGGCATGAAAACAATCCAGAGATGTTGATCGTTGTACATTTGCACGAAAGAAACGATCGAATACTGCAAAAGATTGAGCAACATCAAGAACTGCCCGTGGTCTTGTCACCTAATTTCCAATGTTGTTATCGAGATGTTTTTGCTACAGGTGCATCAAGGACTTCTTCATTAGTTTGATGGACACTGATCATCTTGTTACCATCGAAAAGATTGTCATCTTGACTCCCTTTGGCTCGCCAGCACAGCCCCGGGGAGCATAACACCTCATCTAGGGTCACTCCATAGATGTACATTGCGTCGGCCTGTCTCTTCATGGACACCTTCTCAGCTGCTATCGTATCATTAGGATGCCAAAATGGTGAGCACATGGGAGTTGATTTGCATCGTGGGCACCAGGTCTCATCAGAGACATCCTTGTTGAGGGTAGGAATGCTGTCTATATTTAGCGTAAACCAGCCACGGAACTCCTACTGATAATCAACACATGATGCACCGCGATGCAAGAAGCCCGATGATCGTTTTGTAGTTGATGATGCTCGCATTGTTCCATTGCTTCCTTCCTCTGGGGACTTTTGTCTAGGAGCGCAGTAGAGGCGTAGTGTTGGCCTATGTAGGGCGACTGACGCAACGTATCCCGCAGACGCTTTGAATGGGTTGAATATTTGAGCATTGTAGCCCGCAATATAATCTCATGATCAGATGTCTTGAGAGTACGGGAGAACGATGGAAAAGGTTGGTGCGATCCAAGTGGTTGTCATCGCTACTAGCGAGTCGCTGTGAGAAACAATGATACATTATGGATAATTAACTCGGAACATGCGAATCGTGTTTTCAAAGACTCAAACAATGCTCATCACCCATGAGTGAGAGCGACGTTTTCCCCTCACACTATCTCCATATTAGAAGAATACTACGAGTCCTGGAAGTCCCTCACTGAGCAGGTCGCCAACTCGGAGGTCAGTCATTCGTCAGCCTCAAATCATTTTGAGTAACTTGAATCAGCATCATCTCCTACCCAGATTGTAGGGAAGGTCCAGCTCCAAGTCTCTTAGACTCGTAACCATTCTGCCTACGTGCGTCTTACGCCAGGCTGGTCACGAGCCTACAAGTCTCTCCCAACTTCCACTTTGCCTTGCTTTTTCCAACCCTGGCATATTGACATCTACTAGTAGCGATGCGACTTTGACCGCACTCGATTCGGATGATCACCACTGAATGCACATCACCAGCCTCGATATCTCATTTCACGCACTTGCATCCGTGACCGAGAACGCCTTCCTCGCTGTTGCAAACGCATCATACGTTCGATGGGAACCCCTCGAAGTAAACGGCAGGCTCGACATCCTCAACCCAGCTTCTGTCAATGCAGAACGTATCGTCGCAACAGAGGTGCATATCTATTCTATTCTGTGCTATCATCGTTTTTTTTCTTCTAAGACCTTCATTTCATGCGTTGAACACCTCCCAAAAGTAATTATCACCCACTTCGCCCCCACGATCTTGGGCGTTTACCACCCTAGCTTGCTCCTCGTGACGACCCCTTCTTACGGCTTCGACGCGTGTTTAGCCCTCCTGGCTTGACGAACACCACCACTGGCTTCCCAGATCCTACGAAACGCACAGATAGGGTGTTTAGGCACGACCACCAATTTGAATGGACAGTCGAGGAGTTCCAGGAGTGGTGCGCAGGCATCGCGCAGGAATGGGGATACGACGTGGATACGACGACTACTGGCCGTGCACATGGGAAAGATAGGTGGGGCCGGAATGAAGAACTTGTGGGTCCGAACCAGGTTGCTGTGTTTAAGCATCTTGAAGGCGAAGCTTGGGCTACGACGCGCGAAGAAAAGAGCACCCAGATGAAAGAAAGGTCAAAAAGCATCGTCTATTGAAAACACACCACGACGACGTGCATGTTCGCACAAGAAACCGAGGGTCGGTCGAGGAGATCGCCAACGCTGTATCGGACAAGTTCGAAGAATGGGACGAGGCTGAAGAAGAGGACATCAGAGTGGGGCTCCAGAAGAACCGGCTAATGATTTGTTTGGGGAAGTCGTGCAATCAAAAGAATATCGTTCTGATGATGACCTGGGATTCCACTGTGGAAGTGGTCTGTACTCTTCAGACTCTGGCGTTGATCTTTTGTGGGACATGAGGAAAGACGACAGGGAAGGAGTCTGCTTGGACGTGCGAGTCTTGTGAAGACGACGTAGTTGACTGAAGCGGTGGAACTCTTTGTCTGGGTCCTTGATATTCGTCAGTAATAGATGCAGATCGGTTTGCCTACTAACGGCGCCTTAGGGCATTTCTCGTTCCTCGACCTTTCCATTCAGCACACCGCTTTCCTGAGCTAACACGGTAAAAATATCCAAGATATGGTTGAAATATTGAAAATGCCAGGACCTAATATACAGCAGATGATTCGAATAAATACTACAACAAAAATATTGCCTAGACCCACTACACATGTCTCACCGAAATCTACATCAAAGACTTTGACCATAAATACTGCAACGAGGTTTGGAATGGAGACAAAACCGCGACACAAATTTCCCTACTTCCCATAGAGCACCAGACAACTATTAACCTCTCGTGCGTCACACACTACTGCTAGTCGATATATGCACGCGCTCCTGGAAAGCGATTGAGGTCATACCAGATGCTGCGTCGGCGTTGGCCACGAGCTTAGCGTGGTATTCTCGAATGCCAAGGATCAAGCGTGGTCCAAGCACAAACGCCTGCACGACTGTCGAAATCTGAAGCAAGCCATAAAAAGTCTGAGATTCGAGGGAATCTGCGTTCTACAGAAATGATGAATCATGGTCGTATGCTGAGGTAAGGGAAAGATGTACATACCGTTGAGATCGCTGGAGATAAATCAACAACGAAGGTGAAGCAAGAAACAGCGACAAAGCTACCACGTCCGATTCTTCAGCGAAAATGGCAACCACAATCACGACATGAGCTCACCTCGCGAAGTATGCCATGTGAGTTTTGATCAACACCGAAAAAAAGTCCCCGATAATCCCTCCTGTTGAATGACGTCGCAGCTCACGGAAGTGTTTTACAGCAATCCAAACTGCGAGACATAGTGCGAGGACCTCCCACACAGTTGCAAGTATCCAAGCAATGGAATCCAGAAGTAAGACTTCTTGCGCAAAGCTAGTCTGGCACATGTAAGTGTCGGAGAGAATATATTCCTCTGGTATTCATCAATGAGCCCCATGCACGTTTGTTTCCATCGACAATCAAGCATACTTCCTGAAATATGTGTCACAAATATCATAGCGGCCACTCCGTCAAAAGCGTTGATAGCCAGGAAGGTGACAATAAGAAATATCAGGATCCTTCTAGATCCTTGATACATAGCATACAACCGAGTGATCATGATGACTTGCAGCATGTTTCAGTCAAGTCAGTATCAATGAGGTCTCGCAAGTGCCGAGCTCACCCCACAGCATCGCAAATACAAAAACACCTATCCAATCCTGTACGAAGTACAGTATCCCGCCTGATGAATGCAGTCAGTGACCCTCGGGTAGCACACACACACTCCGAGCAAACAAACTCACATCTGTGGCAGTATAGCGTGGCGATCATTAGTGAACCAGCAATTTAGAAAACCAATACACCCACTGCTACAGGGCACCGCGGTTAATTGGAGTAGAATAGTAGCATGTGTACAGAAGACTCACTGTATCTGTCAGCGAGATGGTCGGAAGAGTGCCTGTATCCTGTTGGTCAGAAGAAAAAAGGACAGTGAATAATGAGAAGACATACTAAGCATGTTCAGGCTGAGTATGAGAGATAGACGATCAGCACGACATCGACTGTTTAGCCTTCCGAACATACGCAGCATAAAAGATTCCAAGGTAGCGTGCCTGGGATACTTTCGAGTCAGTACAGCATGACAATTACGGCAAATAAGACACATACACCAAGATACAAAAATGACATCAGAGACCAACGTTGCCTCTGTAATCGAGTGTATTTTCATGTGTTCCCTTGACATCAGATTCTACTCACCCAGACCAATTCAACCTATAAGAACATTGTTAGCGAGATGGCCGCTTCAGTCATAGCATCGACTTACCTCTTGTCCAAATGTAAGGGCTGAAGATTCTTGTAAGATATCAGCAGTCCCATAATATTATCACGCTCACCCCAGTCATACGTCACTCCAACAAAGGCGGCAACTGCGAAAACGTAGCCAAGGTTAGATTGTGTCAGCTTAATATTTGACTGCTCTGCATGAACCTCCAAAATAGCTAGAAAACCGAATTGCATCGATGACCGGCCACCAAGAGGGATCATTTGAGACTATGGTCATATTGGGAGGGAATGGGTGAGTAAGAGGCAAATTTGGTTGACATATGACAATGGCATTCGTGCTAGTTATACCACCATCCAGCGCTTAGATATCGAGATATTTTTGCTACACACGCATTAGTCCATCAATGCAACTTCATTGCGTACTGATCATCTTGCGACCATCAAAAAGATTGACATCTTGACTCCCTTTGGCTCGCCAGCACAGCCCCGGGGAGCATAACACCTCATCTAGGGTCACTCCATAGATGTACATTGCGTCGGCCTGTCTCTTCATGGACACCTTCTCAGCTGCTATCGTATCATTAGGATGCCAAAATGGTGAGCACATGGGAGTTGATTTGCATCGTGGGCACCAGGTCTCATCAGAGACATCCTTGTTGAGGGTAGGAATGCTGTCTATATTTAGCGTAAACCAGAACTCCTACTGATAATCAACACATAATGAACATCCCTTTTCGGTAGGCGCACCAGGATAAGAAATTAACGAAAACAGGAGAGAAAACAAAGTCGGACACACCACAGGAAGCCCGAAGGTCATTTTGTAGTTGATGCTCGCATTGTTCCGAAACGAACATCAGCATCCTCGCTGCCTTGCTTCCTTCCTCCAAGGACTTGAGTCTAGTAGAGGCGTAGTGTTGGCCTATGTAGGGTGACTGATGAAAATTGACGCACCGCGCTATATTCAACAACGTATCCCACAGACGCTTTGAATGGGTTGAGTGAGCGTTGTAGTAGCCCACGAAAGTGCTTGCCTGCAATATGATAACATCATGATTGAATGTCTTGAGAGTTGGTGCGATTCAAGAAACTTAAGTGGTTGTCATCGATAGTCGCTGTGAGAAACAATGTTTGGACTCAGATCTGTTACACAAGCACGACATCGACTTGTCCACTTAGACTCGTGACCAGTCTAGTGCACGAGCCTATTGTCCACTTACATTTACTATAGACCTACCCTGAAGAATATAATCGCAGCGCGAGCTTCCGGTGGCCTATGTATGGCAAGAGACTTGGCAGAGACTAGGTCTGGACTCTGCGCTGAACTGTTTCCTGTTGAGTCAACACACATAGGAAATCGTCGTTTCAACATATGTAATGACTAGGACTTCTTGCATGCGAATCATGTTTTCAAAGACTACAAAAGCACTCATCACCGATGAGCGAGAGCTTTGCCACTCACACTATCTCCATATTAGAAGAATATGAGTCCTAAACATCCTCACTGAGCAGGTCGCCGAACTAGGTGAGTCATTCGTCAGCCTCAAATCATTTTCAGCAATCAGTATCATCTCCTACCCAGATCGTAGACATCGTGCGCGGACAGGTTCAGCTCCAGTTCTCTGCCAACTTGCACTTTGCATTGCCCTTTCCAACCCTGGCATATTGACATCTACTAGCGACGCGACGAAGTTCGACCGCGCTTGATTCGGATGATCCCGACCTTCACTGAATGCACATCACCATCCTCGATATCTCATCTGATACGCTTGCGTACGCGATCGAAGACACCTTCCCCGCTGCTGCAAACGCATCATACGCTCGATGGGAACCACTGGAAGTAAACGGCGGGCTCGAGATCTTCAACCTAGCTATTATTAATGCAGGACGTATTTGTATTGTTGTAACGGAGGTGTGTCTATTCTATTCTGTGCTATCACCGTTTTTTTACTTCTAGGACCTTCATCTCAAGCGTCGAACACCTCCCCGAAGCAATTCCCACTCACTTCGCCCCCACGATCTTGGGCGTTTACCACCCTCGCTCCTCGTGACAACCCCTTCGTACGGCTTCAACGCGCATTTTAGCCCTCCTGGCTTGACGAACACCGCCACTGGCTTCCCCGATCCTACGAAACGCACAGACAGGGTGTTTAGGCACCACGACCACAAATTCGAATGGACAGTCGAGGAGTTCCAGGAGTGGTGCAGGCATCGCGCAGGAATGGGGATACGACGACTATTGGCCGTGCGCAGCAGAAAGATAGGTGGGGCCGAAATGAAGAACTCGGGGGTACGAGCCAGGTTGCTGTGTTTAAACGTCTTGAAATCGAAGCTTTGACTATGACGCGCGAAGAAAAGAGCACCCAGGTGAAAGAAAGGTCAAAAATCGTCTATTGAAAACACCACTACGACGCGCATGTTCGCACAAGAAAACGAGGGTCGGTCGAGGAGATCGCCAAGGCCGTATCGAACAAGTTCGAAGAATGGGACGAGGCCTGAGCTGCGATTAGAGGAAATCCTGGTTTATAGAGGAGATCGGAGCGATGTGTGGCGGGTGGTTCGAAGTTCTGATCCAGGCTATTGAGGCAAGTGCGAAGTTTGATCTTCAAAGAAGCAAGGGCCAGAGAAGGGGAGATTGGCGGGCGCTGCTAGGTGGAGGCGGGCTTGCAAGGAAGAAGAGGATTTTTGAATGGGCTCAAGAAGAACCGGCGGATGATTTGTTTGAGGAGGTCCTGCAATCGGAAGGATATCGTTCTGATGACGACCCGGGACTCGACTGGGGAAGTGATCCGTATTCTTCAGACTATGGCGTTGATTTTTTGAAATCGTGGGACCTGAAGAAAAGACGGCAATGCATGGGGGAAGGAGTCTGCTTGGACGAGCGAGTCTTGTGAAGACGACGTAGTTGACTGGAGCAGGTGGAGCACTTTGTCTGCAGCTTGGGACCTTGCCAATAGACCAGAATGAGCGCAGAACACCAGACTAGTGTAATTCATTGGTAATAGATGCAGATCGGTTTGCCTATTAACGGGTCCTAAGAGCATATCCCGTTCCTCGACCTTTCCATTCAGCACACTGCTTTCCTGAGCTAGAACAGTAGGCATATCCAGCATATTGGTTGAAGCATTGTAAATGTTAGGACATAGTATACAGCAGATGATTCGAATAAATACTACGACAAAAATATTGCCTAGACCCACTACACATGTCTCATCGAAATCTACACCAAATACTTTAACCATGATACATAAATACTCTTACGAGGCTTGGAATGGAGAGAAAGCCGTGACACAAATTTCCCTGCTTCCTACAGAGCAGACGACTATTGACCTCCCGTGTGTCACACACTACTGTTAGTCGATACATGCACGCGCTCCTGGAAAGCGATAGAAGTCATAGGAGATGCTGCGTCGGAGTTGGCCACGAGCTTAGCGTGGTATTCTCGAACGCCAAGGATCAGCCGTGGTCCCAGCACAAATGCCTGCACGACTGTCGAAATCTGACCAAAGCCATTAAGAGTCTGAGTTTCTAGGGAATATTCGTCCTATAGAAATGATGAATGATGGTCGCATGCTGAGGTAAGGGAAAGATTGACATACCGCTAACATTGTTGGAGATAACTGAATAACGAGGGTGAAGCAAGAAACAGCAACAAAGCTACCACGTCCGATCCTTCAGCGAAAAAGGGAATCATGATCACAATACGAGCATACCTCGCAAAGTAGGCCATGTGAGTTTTGATCAACACCGAGAAACAGTCCCCGATAATGCCTCCTGCCGAATGACGTCGCAGCTCACGGAAGTGTTTTACAGCAATCCAAACTGCGAGACATAGTGCGAGGACCTCCCACACAGTTGCGAGTATCCAAGTAATGGAACCCAGACGTAAGGCATCTTCTGGAAAGTTGAACTGGCACATATAAGTGCCGGAGAGAATATATTGCTCTGGTAATCATCGATGAGCCCCATGCACGTTTGTTTTCATCCACAATCAAGCTTACCCCCTGACACATGCATCGTTGACATTATGACGACCACTCCATCAAAAATGTTGACAGCCAGGAAGGTGGCAATGAGAAATATCAGGATCTTTCTGGATCCTTGATACATGGCATGCAACCGAGTGATGATGATGACTTGCAGCATGTTTCAGTCAAGTCAGTGTCACTGAGGTCTCGCAAATGCCGAGCTCACCCCACAGCATCGCAAATACAAAAACACCTATCCAATCCTGTACGAAGTACAGTATCCCGCCTGATGAATGCAGTCAGTGACCCTCGAGTAGCACACACTCCAAACAAACTCACATCTGTGGCAGTATAGCGTGGCGATCATTAGTGAACCAGCAAGTTAGTAAACAAATACACCCACTGCTACAGGGCACCGCGGTTAATCAGAGTAGAATAGTAGCATGTGTACAGAAGACTCACTGTATCTGTCAGCGAGATGGTCGGAAGAGTGCCTGTATGCTGTTGGTCAGAAGAAGAAAGGACAGTGAATAATGAGAAGACATACTAAGCACGGTCAGGCTGAGTATAAGAGATAGACGATCAGCACGACATCGACTGTTTAGCCTTCCGAACATACGCAGCAGATAAGATTCCGAGGTAGCGCGCCTAGGATACTTTCAAGTCAGTACAGCATGACAATCACGACAAACAAGATACATACCGCGAGATACAAAAATGTCATCAGAGACCAACGTTGCCTCTGTAATTGAGTATACTTTCATGTGTGTTCTCTTGACACGAGACTGTACTCACCCAGACCAATTCAACCTATAAGACCATTGTTAGCGAGATGGCTGCTTCAGTCATAGCATCGACATACCTCTTGTCCAAACGTAAGGGCTGAAAATACTTGTAAGATATCAGCAATCCTCTAACATTATCACGCTTACCCCAGTCATACACCACTGCAACAAAGGCGGCGACTGCGAAAACGTAGCCAAGGTTAGATTGTGTCAGCTTTAATTTTTGACTGCTCTCCACGAACCTATAAAATAGCTAGAAAAACGATTTTCTTCAATGACCGGCCACCAAGAGGGATCATTTGAGACTATGGTCATATTGGGAGAGAATGGGTGAGTGAGAGGCAAATTTGGTTGACATATACGATGGATTCGTGCTAGTTATACCACCACCCAGTGCTTAGATCACTAACACAATACCGAGGGATGATGACCGTTCTTGTTTTAATTGACCGAAGTAGATATCCTGGCATGAGAACAAGGTAAATCAATCCAGTGGCTCGTAGTAAATGTTGATCATTATACATTTCCACGAAACAATCACTCGGATACCGCAAAAGATTGCCAATATCAAGAACTGTCCGTGTTCTTGTCACTTGATGTCCAATGTCGTTATCGAGATGTGTTTGCTACGGGCGCATCAGTATATCAATGCAACCGAGAACTACTTCATCACTTTGATGTATACTGATCATCTTGCGACCATCGAAAAGATTGTCATCTCGACTCCCTTTTGCTCGCCAGCACAGCCCTGGGGAGCATAATACCTCATCTAGGGTCACTCCATAGATGTACATTGCGTCGGCATGAAGCCGAACCAGAAAAGTTAACCGTCAAGAAGTAGGGCAGATTCGCACAAAGCATCACATCCTACACTGGCTACTGATACCTCCCTGCGATCACGTACCTCAATGTCTCATTGGCCATCTGTCGCTTCATGCACACCCTCTCAGCTTTCTCTCGGAATTTGGGCTATGGTATCATTAGGATGCCAAAGTGGTGAGCGCATGATAGTTGATTTGCATCGTGGAGTTTGTGCGGCAGTGATGCACCGGGTTTCATCAGAGGCATCCTTGTTGAGATTCAGCGATTGATGTAAGATGAAAATACAACATCACCCCTAGATAAAAAGAGCGTTTGGATAGGACAGAGAGAGAACAATGCACAGACGCACAATGGCTGAACGCGGCAACATTCTGTTGATACACCATCAGAAAGTAAGAGATGTGAAGAAGTTGAGGGAATAACCACCGTGTCATACAGTTGCTAATTCAGACTTGTCTGCAATGGAAACCGATCTAAAACGTGCTACACTGAATACGTTATGCAGTTGATGTCCTTCCATTAACTCACGCTTTCGTAGGGTAGTCTGGGTGAGAATTGGAGTGGAACGTCGTCTATATTTTGCATGAAACAGCTATTACAACGACGTCCCAGACTGCGCCGACACCTCAGAACTCCGACCGACGATCAAGATCTGAGGGCACAGAGAATGCACGGCGAGCGGATCTCAGAATACACAGGTTGCGCAGAGATAGGTGATGCAGTTCGGCGGTGTAAATGATAGACATCAGGTGTACCAAGAAAATAAATAGAGCATTTAGAGAAAACAAAGTCGGACACACCACAGGAAGCCCGATGCTCGTTATGTACTAGTTGATGGCATACTGATGCTCACATTGTTCCGAAACGGGCATCAACAGCGTCTCTGCCTTTATCTGGGGACTTGAGCCTGAGAGCGCACTGAGGCACCTAGAGGCTAGTGCTGGCCTAGGTCCTATGGCGACTGATAAGAACTAACGCAAATTTAACGCACCACGCTAGATTCAACAACGCGTCCTGCAGACGCTTTGAATGGTTTGGGTGGGCGGTGTAGCCCGCAAAAGTGGCTGTTCCACAATATAATCTCGTGATCGAATGTCTTGAGAATACCGAGAACGAATAGGGAAGAGTGGTGCGATCCGAGAAATTTGAGCGGTCATCGTCACTAGCTGCACCTAGTCGTTGTCAGAAACAACGATACATTCACGAATAATAACAAATGAGTCATGACACAGGGCCCAGGGAGTGCACATTGGAATGTATGTACATTTTTCTGGTGACGGTCTGGCTGGGAGAGGCGTTTGGTCAAGAGAGAGCGTGTACTCGAGTCGGGGAATAAGGTTCACCACTTGACAAGTGACCTATATTAGACCTGCCCTGAAGGGCGCAATAGCCGGTCGGCCATGTCAAAATGTACTATTTCGCGGGAGTACCAAGGAACTTCCGGGGGCCTACGTAGCGCCCAAACGGACATGACTGTAGATATCGACGATTCATATCCGAATGCACCGGTACCGGAAAACAATCTGGCCTTTTACAAAAGCCTTCTGCACGTAAGGCCATCATGATTGCCTCAAAACAATAGCAGCAGCCTGGCCAGCTACATCATGGTGTTTTAGCCAGCCCTCTCTTGTTGTACCTTATAAACGAATCTTAAAATTCATGATTAAAAAACACGCTACTAATCTCATACTCCTGCTTTGGCTGACTAAGTGCAGCGACCGCGCCGCTGGCGGCTGCGATTGCGAAGGAAACGTGCACACATGATACAAACGTATATGGAACTGTTCCGCCATTTGCCGTCCATTATCCGAATAATCTGGACCATTTGCAAAGGGAAGAAAAAATTATTTATTGTGATACCTTGAGGCAAGGAATTGATCAGTACTCAGAAACCAATCACTCATTGACATGAAGCCTCTATGTCAGCGACGCCCACCATGCACGCCGTAGTCGATAGCTGTCTTGATAGTCATAGAAGAATCCATCACTGACGAAGGATGGCCGCCCATGGAACACGACCGAGTCGGACCGACTAAGAGGACGTCGTGCTCGAGAACTTTGATTCCTACCTGGTACGGCCATTTCATGATGAACCATCAATTAATAATAAAAGATTGATGGTGTATTTGTCGACCGAAATGGCAATGAGATGACCAACGTGAATGTACCCACACATCCGCACTACCGACGTGCCATGAGCACCATAAGTACCAAGCCATGATGGCTGCCAACTACTTGTCCGCGGAACTCGTGGCAAGAGGCGCGCTGCGGGATTCGTGATGGACGGGTATATTGCCCCATTTGAAAGACTACTGACAGTTGCGTGAGTTTTTGTGGAGACCGATAAAAGGGGGGTTATACTAGCGTGAATATAAATTCATATTTGCGTGGCCAACTGCCATACCACGAGGTGGCCAAAATATGACACAGTGGCGGATGTAATCGATGACCTTTGTGTGGCAACTCATATGTAGATGGACCTTACTAAAACGCCATCTTCATCGGTCCCTGAGCAGTGGTCTGGGATTGGCGCAGGCGACCCTGAAATAGAACGTGGTCCATGACCTTTCTCCTCTGCAAAAATTGATCCTGTCGTATCCCTGTTTGAAAAGAAGACTCGCATTAGCATTAATATTAGAACCCTTGAGAGGTATCACCCACGGCAGTGGTCGACAATGTGATCCCCCGATCATCTCGACGAACCCATTCAGTGAATATGTGAATGAACAAAGAGCTGACAACAGAGATTTGAAGCCAAGATGATGGATGTCCCGTGCACCTGAGGTTACGATATTGCCATATGGCTGTGCAGTGTTTCATGTGAACCATGTGTCCCAGGGCTCAGCATCGAATATCGAGGGAGGTCTTCTCATCCTGCATGATGTGCCTTGAGAGTCCCACCGCGAAGGACAATATACGAAGATTCGAAGCTCCTCAACACAGCCAAGAAAAGAGAAAGCATATATCCAAGACACCCTAAGACAGTGACCTGCCAGTGGAAGCATGTAAGTGGCGATTTAATTATACGGAGATCCGTCCCGCACAGCAAAAAGGCAACGTACCGCCCGAGAAATATTTTGTTTGCACCCAGGACGAAACGCACATACGCACAATTGAACGCCGATATTTGATGAAAGCTAAAACATGTAACTACATCTATAGCATGGATAAAATACTAGGCGAAAGTCCGCGAACATGAAGTCTACCACGACGAATGATGCGTATGCCGAGGATGACGTTGCCAACGAGGTTGGATAAGGGGTACATGTGATAGCAAGATATGCACGTAGAATGACGAGATGAAGTGGAGTGCGTGTGATGCGAAAAGTGTGAAAACAAGAGCACTGCTGGGATAGGTGGTATCTTTAAAGTGGATGAGTAAAGTATAGATGACGGCGACGTTCTAAGCATGGTAATTTGCAACCATTAGCGGTCTGTGCGACAGTCAGACCCATTGCCGTGGTTGAGCTTGATGAACCGCATTGGCGGTAGTTACCTGTTTGAAGTGGCGCTGGCTTGCACAGCAGGACAACATCGACTACCGCCGTGGCGCCAACGTAGAAAGCATTAGTCCTTGCGCAAGTTCGGTCTTCCATGAGATCCGTTTCAACGCCTCGGCATAATCCACCCACTCTCTTTTCCGCTCCCGGCTTTCTAACCAGTCCTTGTCGAGACTCGTGACTTCAAGTTCGTAGAAGTGATATGTTGTTGATGGCGAGTTGATGGTTGTGACAAATCGAGTTATGCTGCCTCGAACGCCCGCTGAATTTTTGAAGCGGTAATTTTTTTGGAAAAAAATAGCATGTGATGATCATCAGGAGATGAACAGACAGAAGAGGGACAAAGGTTGAGACCTTCTTCTAAGGCTTCCCGCGAGGCTGCCCTCTCTAAAGTAACATCCGACAACTCCCAACCTCCTTTAGGCACTAGGGGGCAGAAACACATCATGTAAGCAGAACATTCTAACCAATAAGAAAAGGGCACAATAGTAAAGACGCGTCAGTGCATCACGGGACACGTTACTAGAGAAGAAAAAATAAGAACCCATGAAAATGACATGACTTACAAACCCATAGATCTTGTCGTTTGCGACTAGTTATAACAAGGACCTTTCCGGATGTACTAGCCAGTGGAATGGCACAGCACACGACACGAGGGACTGCACGACCTTTGGTGCCCATGACGTAGGTAGAGAAGAGAGGGGAGTAGAGTAGAGTAGTAATAACTTGTCGGTCTGCTTTAAAGCACCGGATGGTGATATCTAAATGTTTTGACTCGTTTGGCTCCACGGGCGGACAGCTTTCAACAGGAAATCACGTTGCGGGGCAAAGAGGTGTGTGAACCTTGACTGTCAACACAGTTCCAGTCCACGTCCACGTATAAATGGGAAGGTTCTGGCCGGAATAATGGTCTGACGCGATGTCACGAGACGGTCAACTATGAGAGTTATTATCAACAGCGAGTGTCAAGAATTAGCAAGCACAACTGTACCTGGAATGTGCTAGGAGGTCCTAGAACCTTAAGAGCTCGTGAAAAGCAGATGCAAATTTAAACAGATGAGTGGCTCGTTGAAAAATCTAAGGATGAAAGGCAGTCTAGTAGAGCTGTTTAAAGAAAAGAAAAAAAAGGAGGGAGTTCAAGTTTTTGAGTGGAACTGAGTCGAGACTGGATGAAATTACGAAGCTCGACTTTCCAAAAATGTACCAAAGTGGAAGTACCACCAATTCACGCACGTTCGCCGGCATCACACGGCATGCTGCACTATTGCCGTAGCTTACGCCCCTGGATCCCCTTTACTCACCTTCGTTCACTCAAAATGAACCTTCCGAGATTCTTGTTGCCATCGTGTATCAGAAGAATGGTATATAAAAAAAATATTCATGGTATGACTGTCTACACCATCTCCGCTTGATCGTCACAGCTTGAAACGATCTGTGCGCCGTAGTACCTTCGTGATATTTAATATCTACATGAGTTCTGTGGCCGGGATTCAGCCTCCGAATCTCCATATTAATAAACGTGCGAGCACAATCATTCGTTCCATCTAAGAATCAAGTCATTCAGAATCACACTACATCTGCATCAGCGGACTTACGCTACAAAGAACATGCAAAGCACTCCAAAGGCCATCGCACCGAACTGCCGCGTAGTCAGAAACTATCCGAAAATTCGGAAAAAGGTTCATACCTCCCGCAGAGCTTGTGCGCCGCTTTTGCTTTCCGCCAGCAGACTAACAATGGTGCGATAAATCATAGGTGGCAGTATCACAGTATGTCACTCACGTAGGCAACACTGCGACGGCACCAATATACATAAATCCACCGGCCACAAAAGGGATAACCTGGGCCATATCCCGTGAATAAAAGAAATTGATTAGAAACTGATTGCAATCACCAGATCCGCTGGTTGAACAGTAGTACCCAAGATCCCGGAAGCGTCTTGCCGCACCCCTGCGGCAAGGTCTAATGACTCTGCAATGGTGCCGGACGCCGATAAATTATGGATGGCGATTCCCATGAATGTACTTGTTTTGCTTGGTCAGCGATCGACAATGAGCTATGGATCTAACAATAATACTGACCCAACCTATTATGAAGTATCAGAATGGCACATGACCTCGGTCTGAGGGGGGTAATACTGGTAGGTACTCACAAATGCACCAATGGCAGTTATGAACTGCGATTGCATAGCTTGCCTTTTGGTGAATCCACTACGCACCAAAATAGAATAGTCCGCAATTTCATGAGGAATTTCGTGGGCAAAGCATGCAAGCGTAGTAGTCGCTCCGATGAGGGGGGAAGAATAGAAGGATGCGGCCATGCTGGTGCCAGCAGGTAAGCCACTATCAAATCATAACACGCGTGCACATTCTGCCACTCACGCTAATCCATCTGTGCTAGATGAAAACGATGCATCAGAAAAAGGCACGCAAGAATCAGAAAGGAGTTCACATGTTGTGGACAAAATCACCAAATAGGTTGAGATAGGCTGAGAGCTTCGAAGGTGCCGTTGCCGCATGGGCTTGTTCGTTGTGTTCTTGACGATCTACTTCATTTTGTTTCCCCGAACCTCGTAATCGAAGACCATCAGGTGAAAAGGAGGTTGATGCTCCAGATGCTTGCGCAGAATCTGCAGATATGACAGCATCTTTAGAATGGGTGTGAGAATGGTCATGCGAATGGCTGTGTCCTTCCTCGCCCCCAAGCACTCTTAATGATTTCTCCATGACGAAAAAGGTAGCAAATCCAACAAAAATACCTAGCCTTGTGTTTATAATGAGCGTATGCAGGTACGTTTCGCATACAAACGTACCCGATGAGGATATTCCTCTTCTCTTCGACCATTACGAAGTGAGCGCCCGGATCTTGATGTTCTCCCATGAACGCATGGGGGACAAGGTGGAGAAAAACGTCAGAAAGAAGGCCTCCAGTCTGTGGAGCTGGTGAGCAAGAGCATGGCCTTCACCCCACAGCGTCTAGCCAACTACAAATACTAACAGCGAAAGCAGTCATCGTATTGAGGGTGTCTGGATGGATCTCCGCGGGAATAAATGCAAGAATAAAATTTGGCACCCTGAAACGTTGTGTAAAAGGTGAGCGGATTCGGGACCTGAACGTATGAAGGAACGAATAGACACACGCACGAGCTGATGTAAAATGTCCCAAGCACTGGTAAGGCAAAAGTTGCATCAGGGGAAGACTCCACTATGCTGAGAACCCCTTGCCTGAATTCCAACCCGGACCAAACGGGAACAACCACGCAAATACTTGTCTCATTATTGGAGATTCCTCATCCTCCACAGCAATTTTGAGAGCAGTGAGCTTCTCAACGGAAGGACATTCGTGTATTTCTGATTCCTGGGCGGTTGTTACACCACAAGACACGTTTGTTCGCGTAGGAGAGTTACACGCAAGATGCTCACCCGAACAACTAGGGAATCCTGTGAATTCTCTAGAGCAACAACAACACTGCACACCGAACACAACAAAAGAGCGATTACTAACGCACGAGACGCAAAACGAGCGGCCATGGCTATGAAAGACGATGTAACAATATGATTGTTGATTGAGTGGCAGTCTTTCAGGGCAACGGATAATTCCGAAAGCCGAAGCGACGTGTTACTGTTCTTTGAAGACACGTCAACGTTTCAACCACGGTCCACGGAATCCTCACTCTCGATGTACCCTAACGCCCAAGAGCAGGGTGCTCTGAAAACTGCTGAAAACCTCATGAATGAAATTATGGCGCGTTATGATCCATCTCACGACGCCTTTCATGGTCAGTGATTCGATATTTGCATGTGTTCAACGGTCCAGATCATGCATCATTATACTGTATATAAAAGTACAGCGCGTGCGCAAAACAGCCATCTCAATAGCCCGAGCTCTTTCCGCCCAGCAACCTGATTTACTAGTCGTGGAATTAGCAGCTCTACTTCACGACGTTTTGGACAAGAAATATGTATCAGAATCCGAAGCAGCAGACCCATATGGATATTTTCTTCCTTTCTTCCAATCTTTATCTTCGGAGCATGGGGTAGACCTGATTAGCGATGGCCGGGCGCGTCAGATCGTAAAGGTCATAGAGAATGTCTCGTGGACAACTGAGAAGAAACTAAGGTCGACAGGAAAGATCGAGGAGTGGCATCGCACGTGTATCGAACTTCATTGTGTACAAGATGCAGACAGACTTGATGCGATAGGAGCGTTTGGTAAGTTCGCAGAAAAGTGATCCAGACGCGTTGGTCTCAAGTCTGCGTCAGGAATCATGCGGTGTGCTGCGTATAGCGCTGCCGTAAATCGGTATGTGCCTTAAAGCCGTGGGTTAACAGACAATGATGAGATAGATTTATCCAGCCCACTCCATGCACCTCCAGGTCGTCTCGACACTGCGGTACAGCACTTCTATGACAAACTCCTACACATCCAGGAAAGGCTAAAGACAGAGCCAGGGAAACAGATGGGCGCAAAGCGACACCAATTTGTAGGTGATATAGATGCGTGGCACGTTTTGATATTTGAATCTCACATTCACTGATTGCGAAGATGGTCGATTTTTTGAATTCCGTGGAACACGAATACAATGCAGAAGCACCCGAAGTCGCCCGGTGACCCTGCGTAATGAAAACACGTTGCATTCTTGGCATTTCAAAGAATACTGCCTGCACATGGCAATCCTCGAAGAATAGATGAAATATAGATAGCTGCTCCTATTCGAGACACTTTGAATTCACTCCATGATTAAAAATTAACCGGTCATAGTCAAGTGGTTACCACAACAGTGTCTAAATCTGTCCCTGTGATCATGCAAACCCTCTGTTCCCGGGGCCTGCTGATGTGAAGGTTTTTTTCCCTATCACCAGGTCATTAAACTGTCACCTCATTACTAGAATGTCTATCGACGGCAATATGTTATTGCACTGCAGAACAGATCTCTTAAAGAATGATGAATATAATACCAATTATTCTATCAAGCCTCAGTTGTGACGTGAGTCACAGCGAGTGAGTAATCTGACCCAGTCCTAATACTTGATTTCCTCCACCGTATCAGTATTCGAGGAATCGGGGGATGCAGCGGCTTTGATAGAGGGCAGGGCCGTTGCTCTCCAGCCGCCTCTGAACGTAGCGAGCCCATTGATGAGGCTCAAAATGGTGACCCAGATCTGCAAAATGCGTCAGTAACAAAAGTACACACTCGAAATTAACGCACGTCGTTTTTGAAGATACCACTCTCCAGAGACCTGACAAACGATCAGTATGCATGCAGTACATACAAGGAGGACGAACCAATGAAGGGCCAAGGGTAAATTTGCAGCGTTGGCTACCAATTCATTCCCAAGGGAGTCCCATCGTTTTCGGAGGTCCTCTTTATCCTCGACAGAAAGGCCTTTCCCCTTTCTTAAATTCTTCTGTCTCGTCAATAGAAGTTTTCTATCCTCTCTTAAGTGGGCGAATTGAAGCACGATGTAGAGCAGCCAGAATCGGCAAGACCAGAGAACTAATTTATTCTCATTCAATGAGATGCGCTTGGAGCCGCGACCGAGTATAGCGGAAAGCGAGGGAATCGAGGTGGGAATCAGATTATGTGCTCGCAAGTAATAAAGATGTTCAAGGGGGTAAAACCCAAGCATGGACCATCCCTGAAGTCGCTCAATAGTGTGCAACGTACGAGTTGGCGGGGGGTTGCGCTCCATGGAGATCATCCACTGAAATATCGGCAGAAGACCTGAAATCGCGTAAAGAACATCACATAAAACAGAAGGTATTCATATGCTCACCCCAAAATCTACCCAACATTCTAGCATCGCCAACAATGCTGGCAAAACTTGCTAGTAAAGGGGCAGTGTGGCTGCTCGCATCTTTCCTGATACCGGCACGGTGCTGAAGTCGTGCGCGCCAATGCAGGAACGGCACTATCAGTTTAAGTGTGTATTGTATGAGCTGTTGAATACATGGTCAGCCAACACTTCGATAGTGCCAAAGTTAACATGTACCGTAAAAAACTTGCTAGAACACGCAGTGAGAAGTGAGGAAGAAGTGACTATTAGATGACTGAACTCAAAAAAGTGTTAAAACGTACTCGCTACCGCTCCAGGTGCTCAGGTACCGCACGAAATGATTTAATGTCTCAGATGATGGAACATTTGAGAAAGAACCAAGCGTAACATCGTTAAGTCTGGCAAGGGTATGCAGTTTTGAAGCTCGCGACATCTTGTCTGGTCGATGGGATCGTCTATCTCAATAGACTTCAGCTGCGAGCGATGAGAAGACGTCTCGTGCGTGCAGAGTGTAAGCACGTGAGCGCACCCCGTGGCAAAAGATTATATAATCTATTTATCTCTCATATATAAATTCTTCTCTTCGCTTGATTGATTTCCTCGAACAATTTTTGAGGACTCAAAAGTTCGGGCCTGATATCAGCTCTTCCGCCTTCTCGTCCGCGTTCCCGTCCTCTAGACAAATGAACAGCACTCGCTGTGTTTGATCTTCCCTTTGCTGTAACTGTAGCCTTGTTCAACTGCTGTTATTTTGTCCTGGAGGCATCGCCTCGGCTGAGGCTCATGATTGGCAGAGAACAGCAGGAGAGGCCTGCGGTCGCTCAAAGGGAGACCTACATGTTACCATATATATGTGTAGTGCATGCTGTATTACCAAGAAGTCAAATCCAATTCGTCCTTAATTGTACCCTGGAGTGTTTTCATCTACATCGCGAGGTCGATGTGCATCATAAGAGTTGATGGTGCGCTTGCTCTTTCCAGTAAAACTTACAGAACTGATTATGATTCAGCTGCGATCTCCATTCAAGTCTTTGTGTCTTGCCGTAGCAGTATGTATGTCCAGGCTGTAGGCATCACAATGCGTTACAGTGATGTGAGACACCTTGATTGATTCACATCAATAAGTCAAAATTAAGATAAAGCAGAGATGAGTGCTCCGCTACGTAGTTCAGTCATGACACATGTCACCCTTCATTCATCTATGTCGTCCATAAGGCCTGTCAACGCACAATTGACAAATCACAACTCTACCTGAGTTCACCGCCTCGCCAGCAGTATGACTCTAGCTAGTCTCATCCGATGCAGTTGTTCACTGTCAAACCAGTTTCCAGATCAACTTCGAGTTCAAAATGATACATTTTCGATCATGACAAAAATTTTGTCAAGTACCGGCGTAGCCTAGGCTGTGCTGCTCGAAGCTCTTGTTTAGAAGGTGCTTATAATAATTTTTACAGCCAACTTAAAGATTTGCAGATAAAGCAACGTTCAAACTCGGAATGCCGCTGCACTCAAAAGTAAGCATCCGGTAACGAGTCTCGCCTCAGAACTTATCGCTACAGAAACAAGAGTTAATGTACAGTACATCCTCCCGAATAAAAATGATTTTCAAAAAAACACGACCCCTATGGACGGCCAACCAGCGGCATTCCCAAAACTCGGTTTTTTTTACAATTATGGTTGAACAATTTTTTTAACAAACATTCCGCGAATCATGTGCTCCACACCTGTCACGACACAGGAGACAATACAATCGAGACAGGGGCATTGAATCTCTGCATACTAGTATCCAGAAGATGAGAGAATGAGACAGGTAAAGATTCCTCCATGTCGACAGGCCCAACACTCTCTCAGACGCAAGGTGAGAAGCTCGTCAACTTCGATGGCTTCATTATAACTGATGCATTTTTGAAGTCGTTAACTATGTCCTGCCCATTGTGGCGTCCGTCGTCACGTCCTTCCGCTTGTACTGTCGCGCGCGGCGAAGTCTTCTGTGGATAGACGACGCATGGGCATTCTGCGCTATGATATTTAATATTACCCTGATGGTTACCAGTGCTTTATATCTGAGAGGCTACGGTGCGTCTGAGTTTATTGCCTTTGATGTCACACCATCCTGAAGACACTCAGTGTTTCACCCTCGATGGGCAAAGGTAGCGCTCTATTACACGTACGTTCTCTATTGTATCGTGGTTCTTAATTGTCACTACAACTGCATATATATAGGATAGCCCAATGCTTTTATGCAGTTGTCTGGTGAGTGATGAGCATGTTGACGGTACAAATGACAAAGTACGCGCATAGGTGTTCCCGGCTATCCATTTTGTTTACAGTTATACGATTGGCATATTGGGGAACCCAGAGGAGGCTGCTCATGTGCACTGCAATCATGTTTGGCGTTATATGGGGTTTACTGTTTGCACAAGTGTGGTGGACCTGTGAATCGAACCCCAGTTGGAAACTACAACCACGTCCGCAGTGCCCTCTCGGCAGAGATGTCGCGATAACACAGATCGTTAGTAGGTTAACAGGTTTTAGTACGAACCATTCATTTTCTGACCTTATTTCAGCCGATGTTTTAGGAGACACCGTCCTTATCTTGGCTCCATTTCTTATCATTTACAAAGCTACATTGACGACCGCGCAAAGAGTCCGGGTGATTTGCCTCTTTTCCACCTCAGCAATCACCACAGCTGTCAGTCTCACTCATGCATATTACGTCTTTACTGTGGGAGGGCTAAAGGAGGGAGTGTCTGCTATGTTCGAGGTGCGGGTATCAGCGCTCAGTGTTCAGACAGACTCGTTGATACCCGTGTTAGGCGTCTGTATCCCTGATCGTCGCGAACTTAAGCGTGGTTGTTACATTCTTCTTGCGCATGCTCGCAGAAGACGAGACGATCTCGCGACCGATGATAGATTCGGGTTCTAACACTATACAATTTGGAAGAGTCGTCGAAGATCCTTAGTCTCAGCGGAAATTGTAACAATGCTTTTAATCGAAGAGTTTCGAGTCTAGCTAGAAGCGGCGGTCAACTTCCTTGAAGGTGTACATATGGTTTGCTCGGAAATGCTAACTTGCTCACCCAATCATGCATTGGCTGCGGCAATTGTGAAAATTAGATTGTGCTGTCATGACTATCTACAAACATAAAAAGTAGCTGATAATCCAAAATATCTGTTGCCTCGTGCGTACCTTCTCACTGTTTGTCTCGACCAGCGTACCGGTAGATCATGAAGATGCCAGAAGACGAAAGCATAGTAGATTCTGATGAACAGTGCAATGCACTCAGTAAGTTGTATCGTGATCTACCTTCGCAGTCGGATGTACCCTAATCCGTGATTGATATTAGAGCCCCGCCCTGAGATAAAGGCAGAAAAAAAACCTAGACGCTCAGCTGGGACCGTATGAAGCACAGCTTTTGTTATTACGCTCATTTTATAGACAATGGCCGCTTCTTTCCAAATAAACATTCAGACTTGGGACTCGAGTCTGGGAATGTAACAGCAGACTTTCCGACTCGTGCGCATTGCGCACCTCCTCGCTTTTCGCCTCGGACATCGGGGTAGAGAGCTATAGAAAGATCACAACTTGTCCGAGTCGGGCTAGAGACTGCGACTTACATAAGAGCTCACGCTCAGGCTCTCGGCGATGAACTTTTACGAAATAAGCCTATACAATTCATTGAAGAGCGACAAGTCAGGCTTCAAGCAGTCACTGCAGTGCGCTTGAGTCTTCTTTTCTCCGTGTCCTCTCTCAGCGCTATTTGGATCTGGGGATGTTATTGTATCTTCACTGCATTTCATTTTAAACTAGGCCATCTGGCTGTGCAAACTGATCCGGGCCCCATCAATATGTCACCAATTCCGAGCACGATGCAGATAGAAGATTATGTGCTCATCGAGCGAGAAGGTGCTCAGGAAGCGACAGATGGCCTGAGGACGAGGAGCAGGGATGTTAGTAGACATTGAGATATGTGCTTGCACAGAGGTGAACGTGAGTTATCTGTTTGCTTCGTGTCTCCCTTATTTTCTTCAGTCTGTTGTTAGTCTAGCCTTGGCATGGTAACACAACTTACCTTCTATATTTTATCAATTACGATATTCACGGTATTCAAGTACTGGATGTCACAATATGCGCCATCACCATACGTCTACCAAGTTTACCTCTCACCCCCCCCCCCCCCCCCCCCCCCCCCATCTTCTACCAATATGACCATACTCTCAAATGATCCCACTTGGTGGCCGACCATCAGGGCGTATAATTTTTCTAGCTATTTTGTATGTTCGTGGAAAGCAATCAGATGTTGAAACTGATGTTTCAATCTAACTGCTGTTTCCTACAGCTGCTGCTCTTGTTGGAGTGACGTATGACTGGGGTGAGTATGATGATGTTAAAGGACTACTGATATTTTACATTCATTTTCAGTACTTACATTCGGGCAAGAGGTATGTTAATGCTATGACCGGAGCAGCCATCCCGCTAAGAATGGTTTTATAGGTCGAATTGGTCTGGGTGAGTAGAGTTGTATATCAAAGGAACACACATGAACACTTGATCACAGAGGCAACGCTGGTCTCTAATGACAGTTCTGTATCTCAGTGTATGTAGCTCTAAGTTGTTTGTCGCGATTGCCATGTTGACTTGAGAATATCCTAGGTGCGCTACCTTGGAATCGTCTTTGCTGCGTATGTTCGGAATGTTATACAGTCAGCGTTGTGCTAATCGTCTATCTCTCATAATCAGGGTGATCATGTTGGGTATGTCTCCTTAGTACCTTCGTTGTCTTTGCTTCTCCTGATCAGCAGCATACAGGCGGTATTCAGGTGATCCCGCTGACAGATACAGTGAGTCTTCTGCATATATGTTTGCTATTCCTTCATAATTAACCACGATGCCCTGTAGGAGTGAGTGTGGTTCTTTATTAACTTCTTTGTTTACTAATGACTGCCGCCTTGCATGGCCACAGATGTAAGTCTGTTTCGAGTGTGTGCCATCCGAAGCTGGTCGCGCCGTCACTGATTGGATTCGTCAGGCTTTATTATGTACGCCGTACGAGATTGGATGAGTGTTTTGGTATTTGCAATGCTATGGGGTGAGCTTAGCACTTGCAAGATCTCAGTGACATCGACTGGACTGAAATATGTTGCAAGTTATCATGATCACTCGATTATATGCCATGTATCAACGATCCAGGAAGATCCTGATATATCTCGTTGTCACTTTCCTGGCTGTGAACATTTTCACCGGGGTGGTCACCTTAATGATAACCCTGCATGCTTCAGCGGGTACGCTTGATTGTGGATAAAAATAAACTACACGGAACTCATTGACGAACAACAGAGGCACTCATTCTCTCTGGCACTTATCAATGCTCACTTCGCTACGCGAAAGATTCACTTCTGGATTCTATTGCTTGGATGCTCACCACTGTGTGGGAGGTCCTCGCACTGTGTCTTGCAGGTTGGATTGCGATAAAACGCTTTCGTGAATTGCGACAACATTCGGCAGAAGGGATTATCGAGGACTGTTTCACTGTGTTGATGAAAACTCACGTGCTTTACTTCGCGAGGTGAGCTCGTATTGTGAATGTGTTTCTTCTTTTGATGAAGCTTAAGGTTGACCTGCTAGTTTTATTGCTGTTTCTTGCTTACAGCTCATTATTAATTTCTCTTCGATACCCTCGAGGGTATGTCAACCTTTCGCTTATCTGTGCATGCTACCACAATTTATCATTTCTATAGGAATATTCTGTGGATGCCCAGCTTTATGTTGGGTTTCTTCAGATTTTCTCAGTTGTGCAGATGTTTGTGCTGGGACCACGTCTGATCATCAGTATCCGAGAATATCACGCTAAGCTCGTGGCCGACTCCGATGCTGTAACTGACATGACCTCAATCGCTTTCCAAGAGCGTGCGCATATATTGACCGGCAGTAGTGTGTGATGTTCGGCGAAGTTAACGGTTGTCTAGTGCTTGAAAGGAGCAGGGGAATTTACTTATATTTATTCCTACTTTTGACGAAGTTTATCTGTTGTTCCAAAGTAGATTTCAAGAGACATAAGAACATAATTGAAGGTCAGACCCGATTGAAATTCAACTGCTGCACGCCTTGTCTCCGATGTAGCAAAAGTGAATGAATCAAGTCAACACACCTGGTATCGCCGAAATAGAGGGGACAAACCAAGGCAAATGATAAAAAGCTGCGGTCACCCAGCAGTTCATCCTAGTAGTAAACAACGGAACAAGTTCAATGCAGCCTCGATACCCGCAGGTTTCACAGCGCTTCCCCAGGCTACACAGTGGTTAGTCGATTCAAACTAGTCATCAATGCCATGCTCATGAATTGTACCAGAAGGTTCCTGTGTTGGTTGCACCAAGTTATGGCGGCGTCGGCATGCTTCTCGGCAGCGTTGTGAACCTTCAGGTGAGCCAGCGAACTGAGCCCAATTGGCAAGGATTGAGCAGTCCTAATTGGATATTGATATTGAATATTGAGCGTCGATCGGGCAATCAATCAAGTTTCATAGTCGACATGAGTAAGTCGTGTGCTCTCTCAGCGGGATGTCATTGTGCAGTGATGCGATGCTCTCGGCCAAGTCTCTGAGTTGAATAAGCACTTCTCGCCAGCAAACACTCCTATATATTCAGAGAGCTTTGAGTTGTATGCCGCAAGAACAGCTATCTTGGACAACATCCGCGGTTCTTCGGCGAGGTGGTCGGCTTGGCTGGGCACACTCAACATCGCTCGAGCAACCATAAACAATACCTCGAAGCGCCTCTTAGTCCCACACTAAGTGGCACCCCGAATCAGGACCCCAGACACCACACCAGGACATCGTGCCCAACGGTGCCTACGTCGCCCAACGGCGTCACCAATCGAACCTATTTCTCCTCAAAACCCCTCAAAAAACCCAAAAAACAACTTCTGGATACTAACTTTTTAGCATATGGCGCCCAGTAAAGCGCCAGAGAAAAAGGGCCAACCGGCTACCTTAACTAATACAACCATTCGCAACACCACTACCCCAAGGAATCAGATGTCGCAAGAGGATATCGAGGCATTACCAGGAGCTGTGACAGGTCTGGAATCGGCAGAGAAGTATCTAACTAGTGTCCTCCTTCGCCAGGCTGACGAACCCCTCTCCCCACTTCATCTGGCGGGAGTCCTTTTCAAGTCACCCAAATGGCCAAACCTATCCCGCTCGCCGTCACCAATGCCATCCGGGCTGTGGCTTTCATTCTCAAACAGCACGCTGCCTCAGAAATTGCAGAAGTGGTCGCAAAAATCGCAGCTGAACAACTCGCGGATTCTCTTTCGGCCAACATCATCAATAACGTCATAGCAGCAATTGCCCCCCAAGTAGCGTCCATACACACCACCGCAGAGGCCCTAAAGACAACATTTGACCACTCGAAGCAACTTCACGACACCATGGAATGGGAGAAAGAGGAAGAAAGGAATGATCTCAAAACAGCAGCTGAACGCATCGAGGACGCAGTGGACACTCTCTATGAGTCCATTGAGGACTGTAACAACTCCTACAAGCTTCTCACACCATCCCTCGAATTCACCCAGGACCGTCTCAACAACCTTGCGACTCAACTATCCCAGCCCCTTCCCACTATCACGCAGCCAACAGCACCCATCCCAGCCCTCCCCACCTACAGTTCAGTAGCGGCTGCCAATATTCCCCCCTCCATCGACCAAGCGGTAGCTAGAGCGTCCATTCGCACCAAACAAATCCTGCTCGACCCAACATCAGGACACTCCCTCTTCCCCGCAGACACCACCAATGCCTTTATCGCCAAACGACTTTCCGACATCCTCCTTGACATTCGCAGCGAGGGAACTCCCACAGGAACAGTCCGTGCAGTTCAGCGTCTCCGCAATGGAGGCCTGATAGTGGAACTCGACAATGAGAACTTGGCGGGCTGGCTTAAGGGCCCTACAGGCCGTATACTGCTCGAATCCCACTTAGACTCGACAGCATGCATTTGGGACAGGACCTTCTCCATCGTGATACAATTTCTGCTGATCACTTACGAGATCGAACGTGACGACTTCCCTCGTCACATTGAAGCTGAGAACCATCTCCCTCCCAACTCGATAGCATCCATCCGATGGATTAAGCCTCCCCAGCATCGCACAAGAGAGCAATGCACTGCCTTCGCACTCCTTCAGGTCAAGGATGTCGAAACTGCTAACAACATCCTCAAGGAGGGCATCTGTATTGATGCCCATCGTTATGCCGTCAACAAGGACCATAAGGAACCCCTCCGTTGCGCCAAATGCCAAAAGTTCGGACACATGGCTCGCAACTGCTCCTCCCCCCACGATATCTGCGGCACCTGCAGCGGCCGTCATAGGACCGCACAATGCAACGCGTTCCGAACTGAATGCTGCATGAGTTGCAAGAGCCAAAGTCACACCAGTTGGAGTCGCAAATGTCCGGAGTTCATCCGTCGCTGCAAAACTCTGGATGAACAATATCCAGAGAACAAACTCCCCTTCTTCCCTACCAGCTCCTCCTGGCTCCCGTCCACTACCCCTCCTAGGCCATCAAACACACCACCCTCTCGCTCTGTATCCCCCCGCAATGCGAAATCCAGCTCCCCACCACCCGCAGATGATACAATCCAGCCCTTGCCCAACCTGCAAACCACTCTCCCCTTCAAACACGTCAACCCTCCACAAACGCCTGAGCCCGCCTCGTCCTCCTCAATTATCTCGACCTCTCCGGTTACTCCAACTCCCATCACCACTCTGACACCATCAACCCCCTCAACGTCTTCGCCTCCTTCCGCCATCGCCTCCACATCACCATCCACCCCATCATCGGCATCGTTGACATCCCCCTCTCCCTCTTCGACGTCTACCTATGCGACTCCTACCGCCAGCCCCAACTCTCCCCTCCTTGATGTCTGAACAACCTATCCCCACCCCGAATTGTCTTAATATATGGCAGCAGAACCTGAACGCGTCACTAGCGGCTCAGGAATCACTAATGAACAGCCAGGATATCACTAACTACGACCTTTTAATTATTCAGGAACCATATATCAATTATCTTCGCAACACCCGCGCCAGCCACCGCTGGCATGTACTATACCCCCACTAACACATCTCACACACCCGCAGGAAAAATCACGTGCAATCACCTTGTCAACACATCGCTCGACACGAACACATGGCGGTGTTGTACGACTTGGATGGTATCTGTTGGCGACGCTCAACAGAGCTTGTGTCGTCACGGTCTGTGGACTATTTTGAACATTACAACGACTGTACCCACCAAAACACCCTAATCGCCCTGGAGGCCTTTCTTGGCCAGAATATTGCCCTACTCCGACCAAAGGCGGAACCAAATGCTCTGGCTTGGCGATTTCAATCGCCACCACCCCATGTGGGAAGATATTCGTAATCGCCATCTATTTAATTATCGTTTCTCTCAACCCCTTATTGACCTGATCGCTGATTATGGTATGCTACAGTTACTTCCGTGCGGCATCCCCACCCTCCAAGCCAATGCCACTGGCAATTGGACTCGCCCTGACAACGTCCTCGGCACTGAAGGCACTCTCGATGCCGTCATCACCTGCAATACCGAGCCAGCAAAACGGGGCCCTAAAACGGATCACCTCCCTATTTTATTAACACTCGAACTTGCAGTCGCTCGTCAGGATGACGTCCCTCGTCCCAATTGGGCGAGGTCGATTGGGAAGCATTTAGAGAAGCCCTCAGCGCCACGCTCGCATCCACCCCTCCACTACCGCTCGCCTCGGAGGCGGAATTCCAGCAAATGGCCAGAATCGTCACACGAGCCATCACGTCCACCGCTGAAGCCTGCGTCCCATTGGCCAAACCCTGCCCACACTCCAAGCGGTGGTGGACCCGTACCCTCTCCGACTTGCGCAAGCAAGTCGCGAAACTCAGTCGCAAGTCCCACCAGATGCGTGGCCTTCAAGACCATCCATGCCACCGGGAATACAAGGCCCTCAAAAACCGTTACGCTGATGAAATTGCCGCCACCAAGAAACAGCACTGGGAGGAGTGGTTAGAGGATATCGAGGGTAACGATCTTTGGACCGCTAACCGCTACGTTTCCGCTACCCCGAGCGATGGGGGGAAATCGCGCATACCCTCCCTTATCGCCAAGAGACCAGACGGCACCAATTTCGAGCTACCACTAACGCCGAAAAGAGTGCTGTCATCGCCGAAGCCTTCTTCCCTCCTCCTCCTCTTACTGATTCAATCCCTACTGACTTCATTTACCCTGACCCCGTAGCCCCCCACTCTCCCATCTCACACGACCAGATAACTCGCGCCATCTCGAAACTCAGCGGGTATAAGGCCCCGGGGCCTGATGGCATCCGCAATATTGTATTCAAGAACTGTTCTGACATACTGAACTCCCATACCTAGTTCATCTTTTTAATGGCCGTCTTCACTTACAACACATATTATGCCCCCTTGGAAGACATTCACAACGGTTGTACTTCGGAAACCCGGCAAACCGAATTACACGGTCCCTAAAGCCTATCGTCCCATCGCCCTCCTTAACACCACATGCAAGCTCCTTACCGCCGTGGTTGCCGAACAGCTGACGTACTTATTAGAACACCATCACCTTCTGCCGAACACCCATTTCGGTGGCCGACCAGGAAGATCCACTACCGACTCTCTTCACCTTCTGGAACACACCATCAAAAATGCGTGGCGTTCTCATAAAGTTGCCTCGGTGCTATTCTTAGACATCGAGGGGGCCTTCCCGAACGCGGTCACCAAACGGCTGTTACACAACATGCGGAATCGACGCTTGCCCTCAGCATTGGTCGACTTCACGGAGCAGGTCCTCACGGACCGCAAGACGCAGCTACACTTCGACGGGTACACTTCAGACTGGATCGACATCAATAATGGTATAGGACAGGGCGATCCCCTTTCAATGATTTTATATATTATATATAGTGCTGATCTTGTAGACATCGCGAAACCCCGACATGGACGCGCGTCCCTTACCGAACTAACCCTTGCTTTTGTAGACGACACGGCCCTAGTGGCCATAGGTAAGGATTTCCACGAGACTCACTGCGTCCTCAAGGACATGCTCGAACGACGGAATGGGGCCTTCGACTGGTCACGAGACCACAACTCAAAATTCGAGACTAACAAATTCGCACTGATTGATTTCTCCATGAACAGACAAAGAGAGCGCCCTGTGTTGCATCTCCGAGGCGCCGTTATTCGTCCTTCTCCCACTCATCGTTTCTTAGGTGTCATTCTCGATCAGGAGTTAAGATGGAAAGCTCAGGTTGACAACGCGCTGGCCAAGGGATTAGCTTATGTTCTACAGCTTCGACGACTTTCCACCATGTCTAAAGGCATCCCACTTCGTCTCATGAGGCAGCTTTACCAAGCCACCGCCGTCCCCAAGATGCTATACGCGGCTGACCTTTGGTTTACACCAGCATATCGTGAAGGCACTAGCACCCTGCAGCGAGGATCCCTAGGAGTGGCCAAAAAACTCACCTCTATCCAGCGCATCGCTGCCATTGCCATGACCGGGGCTATGCGCAGCACTGCTACTGACGTGCTCGAAGTACATGCTAATCTCCTGCCGATGGCCCTATTGCTCCAGAACACGTGCCATCGGGCTATCATCCGAATGTCCGCACACCCTGATACTCATCCTCTCTACACTGCAGTCAGAACCGCCGCTAGTCGTTATGTTTCGTCCCATCGCTCCTCCCTCCATCGTCTCACCCGATTTTACCAAATCAACCCCTCCGACATTGAAACCCTCATCCCAGCTCGTCGTGCACCCACCTCCTCCAATCTCTATGATACGCACATTGCTGCCTCCCGCGAAGACACTATCAACGAACATCACGACCCTACCAGACGACATTCAAGTTTTCAGCGACGGCTCCGGACATGATGGCCATATAGGCGCCGCAGCCATTCTATTCCGTGCAGGCAAAACCCCACGCACTCTGCGCTATTACCTAGGCAAGAACGAAGATCACACTTATTTGAAGCCGAAATGGTCGGCCTGACCCTAGCCGCCAAACTGATCGCCACTGAACGAGATCTCACGTTCCCTATCTCCATCTCCGTCGACAACCAGGCAGCCATCTTATCCGGTGAGAGCTTTTACTCTAATCCAGGTTCATATCTAGCAATGAAATTTCAGAATCTCCTACGAAAGATCAAACACGCAAACCCAGGTCTCAAACTAACGCTCCGCTGGGTCCCAGGACATGAGGGGGTACACGGGAATGAGGAGGCAGACAAAGCAGCGAAAGTAGCGGCTGAGGGAAGGAACCGCAATAGCCCTCGTGAGCTTCTCCCCAAATACCTTCGTAACAATACACTGCCGCTCAGCCTCTCAGCTATCAAGCAAGCCTATCGAGAACGCACGCACGCCAAGTGGGCCGACCTATGGTCCACCTCCCCCCACTTCCAACATATCCAACATATAGACCCCTCTGCCATCAAACGCTCATTTCTCAAGCTCACCTCGTCATTCTCTAAACGTCTCACCGGTCTCATCATTGGCCTACGCACCCGTCACCTACCACTCAACCAACACCTGTTCCGACTCACGAAAACCGACTCTCCCGATTGTCCTCATTGCCCATATATTGATGAAACTGTCTCTCACTATCTATTTGAATGCCCGCATTATCTCGCAGCTCATCAAGTCATGTCCCAGGCCCTGGGACGGAAATCCACCTCGTTATCGCACATCCTAACCGACCCAGAAGCCATTGTCATCCTTGTCCGATATGTTAACCAAACTCGTCGATTAAAATCCACGCTAGGTGAAATCTCGCTACCTAAAACCTGACCTTTCTGATGCACCCTAATATCCAGCTACTACTCTACTGTCACTTGACTCCCTCCATAATATCATATCCTCCCCTAATCTCAACCCTAAAGCTCGCCTACACGAGATCTTCGGTCTCACCTTGGGGATTCAGCCAGCAAGACGCGGATATAGGACTCCCCAACACCTTGGACCACCTGTCTCTCAGTCCATCTAGGAAGTGCACCCCAGCTTCTATGTCTCCTCGATTCTTATATTCACCTTACTCTTACTGCACACTCCAACTGATCTCTGTTTGGCTCGCGAAAGCGACCGAGCATGCGTTATACGTTTACCGATAGCCTCTACACAAGCAATCTTACTTATAGTCATCCCATAGTGTACCACATCGCCCATCTAAAACGGCCGGCGGGAACGGCGGACTGGTGGGGTACGCCTTACACCAGGGCATTTGGGGATGTAACGAAGGGACGGAGCATGGGGCTCCCTGACTAGACAGTACTGTCCTACATAGAGTATATCTCTCAATGGACAAAAAATTGGATCAAAAAAAAAAAAAAAAAAAAACCAGCCCCGCCCCATGTCCGAATCCGCACTTACTCAAATGTCTCCCCTACACAAGATTGAAATGGATCTAGATCTGACTTTCGATGACCGTTATCGCAGGCCAATCGCCATTCAAGGTCTCTGCTCAACTTACTGTTTTGTTCGCTAACTACTTTTGTTTGTTGCCGCATGACTGTTAGTTCCCTAGCAAAATACCTCACTGGCACTTTTGTTGACGCGCCGTAGACGCCATCTAGTGCACCCATGCGTTTGCCTACCCAGCTCAAAGTCAGTACTACCAACATGTTGCTCGTTCAGGTCTGCGGATGTTGCTTCAGATCCACTGCACATATCAGCATCTGCTAAAGGACTTCCGGTCATCGATCGGTAAGCGCTCCTTCACATTTTCACTGATATTGATAGATCATCTGATGATAAACCGTCTTGTCTGGGTTGATGAGCCAAGACAGTGAGGACGGTAGGGTGGCTGTCGGACCACATGTATGATCTGTTTTCTGAGAAATCTTTTGACACGTCACGAAACAAATTCGAACGCTCGAGAACCAGCACAGCGTGTTTTCGTAGTAAGCGTTTAGCTGCGTAAGAACATCCGAGTGGTGATTCAGCTGAGTGCTACATGCATATTATATTCAGTGTAAAGATAGTCAACAAAGAATTTCGAATTGAATTTCACACATTCACGATGATTTCGCAACTGCAAACTAGCTAGCTCGAGCAAAAGAAATACGTCACACGTCGTCACACAAAGTTCGTATTCCTCTCCAGGATCGACATCCGAGCGACTCAGCAAATGACCATCTTAATGAGCATCCAGGCATTCTTAAACCGTTGCGGGGCTTCTTTCTATCCAAACGCTGCGGCGAAGTTGCTTGTCTACTACTGCTCCAAGAAGGCTTTTACATCCTACGGATACAGCACTCGCTTTCCTCGGTTTATGGACCATATCGTTGTATATCTACGAAGATGGCATAGGCCACTCCGAGGACATGCACCCAGCATTCAACGCTATGTCCCACAATTCCATCAACATTTTTCGAAACTGGATCCAAGGCATAAAATCACCATTTATTAGTGAGTCTTAGCTCGCACCGCGAGTCCCCATACTCACTGCATTCTTACTAAAACATAATATTTTGTACGTTCAAGGCAAAATCATGTACTTCACGACCATGAACGCTATACAATCTCAATACCATTAGAAAATACGAGGGAGCTCGCTATGAACAGATGAGGTCAGCCTGAAGACATCACTCGTCGCAGTAGGCATCCGGGCGGGAAGTGTCGAAGGAGGGTCCAGTCAAATGGAATTGAGGCTACAACAAGCTTTGTCCATTCTGCTCGTGAGTCGGAATCCAAGGGTTCTTGGGACGGATTTCGTCATGGACCAATAAGGCGCACGCCAGACTTCGAATCTAAGCGTATGTTGGTCGGTACGTCTTATTTGATACCCGACAAGATATGCGCCAATTTATAAAGTTTGATGATGGGCAGTTAGACTCGTCCGCAGACATGTACCAAACCTGTCCCAAGCTATCTATGACCACACAAAGCTTTCACGGTACGTTGCATTGGTGTCTTTCCCTCAGTCCGACAAGCATGGTTGACGTTCGATTTCAGCCAACACACGCACCGGCACCTACTGCTCCGTCACCCCGAGTCAGTCGTACAGGAAACTTCTGGGGAAAACTCTAAACGTGCAAACCCCGTCAAGCACTACGGCATGTAACCCATCCCAGAGGATGTCTTGCATCCCTACATTCTCCTGTTCTCAAACACCTGAAGGATCATTCGGATGGAAGACCTCGAAAGATCGAGCTCACCTCAATCTACTACAGAGGTTTTCGATATCACTGCTTTTAATCTCAATTATATAGGTAGGGAAGAGGGAAATTCTGTCGTTTTTGTCGTATTCTGATTGTTCATTGTAGTTCATGTCTTTACCAACGCTCTTATTCAACATCAGTTTGTTGTGTAATTCTTGTGCTTTATTGAACGGACGAGTGAACAGGTCGAGGTGGAATTGATTGCCTAATGCAGGGAAATAGACACCGTGTGTAACTGTTGTGTCATAAGCCATATGAGCCCTCGCTTCGTATTTGTTCGCCGTTATTTCTCACCGCGATCTCGTTCTGTACCACAGTACAGCTTTCATCATAAACCAGATCACCTCTACTTCAGGACGCACACTAAGATCTCCCCATGGCAACCATCGACGCTCAGGTCCTCATGAGAATGATTAAACGATTTCGAGTTCTAATCATGGGAAGAGCAAACGCAGGCAAAACGTCTATCCTTCACAAGGTCTGCAATACCACGGATAAACCAGAAATTTACGATACCAAAGGACACAAGGTACGATCGATCATCTATGCGATGCATGGGTTTATTGCTGATCAATCGTGGATAGATCAATGCGGCCGTCGTGGAATCATCGATCAAGGTGCCCGCACCATTTCCCCTGCAGGCATACATACGCTGACAGACGATCAGCGTGGAAATCACGACATCAGAAACGAGCTGGTATTCAAAAGCAATCCCGCTTTCGTTTTCCACGACTCATGCGGGTTCGAAGCGGGTTCTGAAGAAGAATTCGAGGACATGAAGAATTTCATCTCAGAACGGGCAAAGGCGACAAAATTGGAGGACCGACTTCATGCTATTTGGTGAGTGGCTCCCTCCTGACATTCAGCGCTTGTTGACTCCCATCAGGTTCTGCATTCCAATGGACGACCATTGTCGAACGTTCCAACGGGCGGAGGAAAAATTCTTCTCGGAGTGCGACACCGGGCACAGCGAGTTTTCAGTATATTTTCCTATGCTTTGCTGGGACTAAATGATTCGTCTTCAGTTCCCGTGATTGTGATATTCACCAAATTCGACGCTTTACGTCCAATCGCATTAGGAGAACTCAAGAAGGAACTGAAAGGGGCACCAGTAGGAGAATGCTTAAAAGGAATTCCTCAACGGGTCGAGGAATTATTCATGAAGACAGGTGTCTTGGATCGCTTGTATGATTCTAAAAACCGTGCTCGTCCTAAGTACGATGTGCGCTTGGAAAGTAAGTGATTCAGACTGACACATGCCACATCAAAGTCGACTAATTTCACCATCCTAGATATGCAGAAACCGAATACGAACTGCAACATTCTACTGGAACACACCACTCTAGCATTGGACAACGAAGAATTGCAATTGTGCTTGATATCGACACAGCAGTCGAACCTGGAGCTTTGCATCAAATGTGCCGTTAGGTGAGTCGCACAGTCGCAAGTCAACTATCTTACTTCCAGCATCATCTAGAGCACTCGTCAACCGTGCGCATCATAATTCTGGGCAAATAGATTTTGAATTCTATCCGTATCACATCGCTCAGTGGTTTCCACATCTAAAAGTAAGATGAAGATTGATTCAGTCCGACGATGCCCTGGTAACACTCATGAATGGTAAATACCAAAGTGCTGAAACTATAAACAGTCTAATATTTATTCCTTGATTGTAGTTGACCATCATTAACAGCTGGTGAGCTGGTGGTTTACCAAGGTCAAACAGTATGAACAACACTGATGCTCCTATTCGCCTGTTGACAGTATGTAAGTCGCTTGATGGTTTCGAATCCTCGACCGATGCTCATGATCCCCATCCCTTGCTGCTGCTCGCCTGTTGACAGTATGTAAGTGGCTTGATGGTTTCGAGTCTTCTACCGATGCTCATGATCCCCATCCCTTGCTGCTGCTCGCCTGTTGACAGTGGGTAAGTGGCTTGATGGTTTTGAGTCCTCGACCGATGCTCATGATCCCCATCCCTTGCTGCTGCTCGCCTGTGAACAGATAGTAAGTGGCTTGATTGTTTCCAGTCCTCGACTGATGCTCATGATCCCCATCCATTGCTGCTGCTCGCCTGTTGACAGTACGTAAGTGGCTTGATGATTTCGAGTCTTCGGCTGATGCTCATGATCCCCATCCCTTACTGCTGCTCGCCTGTTGACAGGAAGTAAGTGGCTTGATGGTTTCGAGTCCTCGACAGATGCTCATGATCCCCATCCCTTGCTGCTGCTCGCCTGTGGACAGGAAGTAAGTGGCTTGATGGTTTCGAGTCCTCGACAGATGCTCATGATCCCCATCCCTTGCTGCTGCTCGCTTGTTTACAGAGAGTAAGTGGCTTGATGGTTTCGAGTCCTCGACCGATGCTCATGATCCCCATCCCTTGCTGCTGCTCGCCTGTTGACAGAGAGTAAGTGGCTTGATTGTTTCGAGTCCTCGACCGATGCTTATGATCCCCATCCCTTCCTGTTGCTCGCCTGTTGATAGGAAGTAAGTGGCTTGATGGTTTCGAGTCTTCGGCCGATGCTCATGATCCCCATCCCTTGCTGCTGCTCGCCTGTTGACAGGGAGTAAGTGGCTTGATTGTTTCGAGTCTTCGACCGATGCTCATGATCCCCATCCCTTGCTGCTGCTCGTCTGTTGACAGGAAGTACGTGCCTTGATAGTTTCCAGTCCTCTACCGATGCTCATGATCTCCATTCCTTGCTGCTGCTCGCCTGTTGACAGAGAGTAAGTGCCTTGCTTTTCTTTCTTCTTGTAATCTATGTGCAAAAGTCTTACATCTTCCTGCTGTTTTTTTCGGCAGGTGGTATGTGTCTTGATCATATCTTCTATTGAAATAATACCGAATAGTTTAACTCACGTTCATAGCCTGATGTGAGCATGTTTTATTCTATCAGATGAGTGGAATCATGATTGCTCATATAATGCATAGTTCGTTGAGTACCCCTCCCTGATGGCTTATTCTCCATATTCACATATCTTACATATTGTCTTGCCCCACGCAGAATGTGAGTCGTTTCACCCTCATACCGTGAAGTGTTAAATGTGTTGATGAATTGAATGATTCTTTCACCTGTAGAATGTGAGTTTATTTTAATCGCTGAAGGATTCTAGCTATATAAATTCTTGCATTTATGATGTGTTCGCAGAATGTGTGTAAACCATGTCCTGTCTAGATCCTATATCACTCCACTGACAAACAATCTTATTGAATCAGCTTGTACGTCCATGGATGATACATCTTCACTGTCACGTAGTGGTGCTCATCTATTTCCAACTCTCGACAGTTTGTAAGTTACCCATGCACGCCTGTCATTGTCCACAATCTGGTGGTTGATTGTTTACAACTGTCGCGGTTCACCAAATAGAATGTGCGTCTCTGCTATTAACCAAATGCCAATTGTCATGTCATGATTCTGACCTTCCCTTTCCGCAGCATGCAAGTACTTTTCTTTATGGTGTTGATTCTGATACCCACACCTTCAACTTGTTGCCAGGCCAAGGCCAAGACAAGTGACATTATCCACGTTCTTCAGCCTTTGGTAGGTTAATTTTGCTTTGCATTGATCCTCAGCGCTGTAAGACTGTGCAACAGGTTGCGAACAGATCATTGTTTACTGCTGCTACAAACAGAATCATCCATACCGGCATTGGTTAGTTTCCCAGCGCATGATCAGTTGTATTTCTTATAACAGGAAGCAGCTACTATAATCGTCCTTGAGTACTCTGCCTTTCTGCCGAACAATGCCTACGACAAGCTGGAGGACGTCAAGTCTGCCGTGGATTATTACCTGACATCTCCGACGGCCGCCGCTGTGGAGAAAGGAGCAAAAGATATTTCTCGCTCAGGCTTCGAGAAAGAGGAACTAGAGAGAAAGATTCTTGACTTCATCCTTGAAAATCGCATGTGTACGTCCCTCGCTTCATTGTGAATTGAGAATTCAAAATTTAACGACTACCCGCAGCAAAGAACTTGGCAGCACAGAAGTAGATGATTCTCGAGCCAGGTTTACCACTTCTTTGTGCGGTGTACCCATACTATGCGCTCCCGTTGTGTACGATACCAAGCACGCCAGCTTCAACTATTGAGCGGTGTGGACTGCGATGTTTCCTTATTTCCAGTGCTCTTCCCCGTGTTATGTACTATAATCGACACTTCAGCTTCAACTGCTGAACGCTGCAGATTCAGACTGTATCGAGTTTTGACGCCTAGTTGTCGCATCTCATCATATCTCGTTCTGCTTTGTACTATTTAGACTCAGGCTTGCGCTCGTCAAATAATCGCTATTCATTCTTATCTTCGATAATGAGAACTCAGGAACTGGCTTGGTGTGCATCAATGCTGGGGCGGACGGGTATGACGACTTATGTCGGGACAGCACGCCGTCTGCAGGAGTAAGTCGCATACAGAGACCGTGGTACAGATAAATCATCTAAGAGGCAATCACAGCATTGTATCATTGTCTCAAGGAAGGGAAAGATATAGGATAGAACAACAAGTCGGGGTCCAAGTGATACGTCGAAATGAAAAGTCAAATGAAAAATACAACGGCGGTACAGGAGCGGTCACAAATGTCATATAAATAATAAGCATATCTCCCGGCCAGTATAATATTGAAAGAGGAATGTGTGACATACCTAGCAAGCGCTTGCACTTTCCAGGGTTTCGTGCATAGAATTTCAACCACAGCATTGACAATCAGATCATCTGATGCACACGTTCCTCCGAGTCGATGAGCCAAAGTGCCACGCCAGTGAGGTAGATGGCAAGGCTTTTGACCACATGCTTGCCTCCGGGAACATCTTTGCAGACACCTGTGATACAACATAAACTTTGAACGCCCGAGGGCCGAGAACCGGCACAGCAACCTTATGGTAGGCGTTTGGCTGCAATCGAAATGTCAATTGAAATGATTCTGAGGACGGAACATGCCAATGAGTGACTGATAGGTCCAACTAGAGGGCAATTGGAAGGTTACAGTACTTACTCGTAATTACTTGGTGGAGGTCTGGTGAATTAAAGTTCGTGTGGTTCGGAGTTGTCAAGTCTTTTTGCCTTATTAGGCGCCGCTTATTTGAACCATGTTCCTCGCGCTTGCGGTTGTACATTTGAATCGTGAGCATTCTTTTGGAGGCAAGGTGTATTTGGATTCGGTTTGTGCATGGAGGTGCCAGGGCGTCCAAAGTTGCTTTGAACCCTGAGTCAACCAGTGCATCATACAGACCATGGCCAGGGCGTCCAAAGTTGCTTTGAACCCTGAGCCGCCCAGTAATTCATTCACTATGGCGCCTTGCTCTTCGACTGGATGCACTGTTGACGTCATCATTATCTTGATGTTCATCAATAGATTCAATGGTGCATTGTGTCTCTACCAAAGATTCTGCATGCAATGATTATATCCGCTCTGCGGGACTTCAAGGTTTGGTTCAACAATTTTCAAACTCTGCTAAATCTGACATGGACATGCAGATCATCTGTGGTCTCAGATCCATTTGTCAACTACATTTGCCCAAACGCCTCCCTAAAATGGATGTCGCATTCCTCGAAGGTGGCGATGGTGTCGTTCGCATGCTTAGTGCGTATCACTACACCCTTCACTGCATCGTCTGATCGATAATTTAGAGAAACTCACTAGCCTTATGAGCTCCGTTGGCTTTGGGGCATTCCTACCCGTCATAAACGACATCATCCCAGTAGGCGTTTCCCGCAAGCGATCAATGATCAAACTACTCATCCAACTCTTCTATCAGAAAGTTCGTGCACGATACGATGCGCAGCTCCGACTTTGCGGGTATCACGCGTCATCACCTCTTGCAAGTCCAAAAACAGGTAAAATGTGTCTTGTGCTGTCATCAACGTTCATCAATGGTGATCAGTGCACTTCAAACAGCATCCATTCTACCACCATGGGGTACGTCTTGATATTTTATTTATGTATGTACATCTTGTCGACTAACAGATAGTTTACAGCAGTCTCGCTGTCATTAGAAGTGCCGGAAGTTGCAGTTATAGTTATGCCAACCCGGCATGCGCGATACTGTGACCACTGGCGTTGCTGGTGACTAGCTGACCATCACAGCAGTTTTCGAAGACCGGTCCTGGGCTAATTTTACATTCCTTTGTACCAAATGCGATAGCGTTAGTCTTACTGGTACCTGCACCGCGGGGATACTCGTGGTCAGTTGCATCTTCCTTCATTGATCCTCAGGGGTATACATCGATCGTCCTTACACAGTCCCTAGCTGTGTAGAGATATGACCTATCATAGTCCGCATCTTCCCTTCGCAGATTACCCGGAATGATAGCGCGTCTTTGAAAAGTTGCAGATGCTCTCACCTGACTTCGGTGACCATCACATTCACACCTTTGATCGTAAGGAGGTCGGACGACTTTCATGCCATAGGCGCTTGATGGCCACAAGGGGTGTCATCCAACGAGTCAAATCCTTTTGGTATGGTTCCCTAGACTACCGGGATATGATAACACTTAGCCTACCTATCAGTTTGCTTGTGCAATGTGCATTGGATGTACATCGACGATTCGACATCCTCGTGATAGGTGACATGGCGATTACATTCTGCTGCCCATAAGCAGTCATTAAGCAACTACCACACAACTTATCGTCTTTGTTCCACATTTGAAATACTTCCAGAAGCATGTAATTGGTGCTTTCATATTCCGAAGAGGCTGGAACCTTATTATGACGCTTCAGGGAATCCACGCGCCACTTCAATAGCGTCGATAAACTCGTAAGGTCTAAGAGCTTGTACTACTATGTCGAGGTAAGTATCATAGTCTGAAGTCAATGACTTGGAAATTATTGTCGCTGTTTCGTTCCACCATATGTTGATGCTGATCAGTGCTGAATCACAGGTGAGGAGCTACTGGGACGATATCGCTACGCTGGAGATGGCCGACTTGACAACTTCGATCCACGGCTCGGAAGAGAAGCAGGTCGAGGTTCGAATCCAAAAGGCGATTACAAGGTGCACTACTTAAGCCAAAGGATCTACTGCATTTTTGCTCATCCTCTGGGTCATGATTCAACGCTATATATTCCTGTGCGCTCTGATGAGTCTTCAGAGTTACGCCATTACTATTGGTCCAGTTGCTGACCTGGTCATTTCAAATGCCCAAGTATCTCCTGACGGATTCATCAAGTCGTCAGTTCCGGTGTAATTTTCATGCTGCTTTATTACTGAGGTCATAGCAGAGCAGTTCTTGCCAGGGGGCACTCTCCCAGGTCCTATTATAACCGGTCATAAAGTGAGATTACTTTTCGTATACAAACTCTCGGTGATCTTACGTGGTTTCAAGGGGGAAACATTCAAAATCAACGTCACCAATCATTTAAGCGACGAAACAATGCTCACAAGTACCAGCATCGTAAGTACCCATTGATTGAAACATAGGAGCGTCCAATGATATTCTACCTCGCACAGCACTGGCATGGACTATTCCAACGCCACAGTAACCAAATGGACGGCACAGCATTTGTGACGCAATGCCCGATCTCTCCTGGTCATTCCTTTCTGTACGAGTTCAACGCTGGCGACCAAGTAGGAACCTACTGGTACCACTCTCATTATGGAGTTCGTGTTCCGATTTATTCACTTGAAACCGATCACTGAGTGAAATATAGGCCCAATACTGTGACGGTTTACGAGGTGCACTAATTATCTACAACCCAAAAGACCCATACCGCTTCTTGTATGATATTGATGATGGTCAGTGAGCCAGACAAGGTGGATTCTCGATTCTGACACCTAACCGAAGAGTCTACCGTCATCACGCTAATGGACTGGTAAGCCAAAGCCAACAGTTCTTTCACGGGCATTCAGCTCCATTTGCAGGTACCACTTACCATCCCCTCAAGTACAGAGACAGGTGATCCCAGACTCGGTGCTTATCAATGGTCTCGGGAGTTATCTAGGAGGGCCAGATACACCTTACGCCGTCGTTAACGTTCGGCCATTCAAGCGATATCGATTTCGCTTACTGAACATGGCGTGCAAGCCCAATTATATGTTCTCGATCGATGGCCATACGCTAACCATAATCGAAGCTGATGGTCAATACGTCGAGCCGCTCGTGGTTGAGTCTCTCCAGATTTACGCCGGACAGAGGTACTCCTTCATTCTTGAAGCAAACCGACCTATCGACAACTATTGGGTGCATGCGGTCCCTGACATAGGTATCAACTCCATGGCTATCTTACGATATGCAGGCTCTCCCAATGCAGACCCTAAGTTCAGGATGACTCCAAATCTGGTCCCTTTACGGGAGACTGACTTACACCCCTTATATCCACCTCCGCCCACGCTGCTTCGGGAAGACGCAGACATCAAGCTCAACATCGTTCTTGGACAAAACGAGACTAGTTTCAACTTTCTCGTCAACGGCGTGCAGTATACTTCTCCTAGTATCCCTGTCCTGCTACAGTTGCTGAACGGTGATGTGTCGACTTCTGAAATGGCACCCAGCGGTTCCATATACTTCCTACCAAGGAACAAGGTGATCGAGATCTCATGGCTTCCTAATTTAGCCCCAGCCGGTCCTGTAAGTCCCAAATTATCACGTATGTGCACGCCCTCGACTGAAACGTGAACAGCACCCATTTCATTTGCACGGAGTACATCTCTACATGTCATCTATGCACATCCTGTACTAATCAACTTGAATGACTCTTAGCACAGATTCGCTGTCATCAAAAGTGCTGGCAGTAGGGAATACAACTACGTCAACCCCGTGTTGCGCGATACAGTGAACACCGGCTTTCTTGATGACTACGTGACCATCCGCTTTGTCACTGATAATCCTGGGCCGTGGTTGTTGCACTGGTGAGCATCGTTCTTAATAGCTCGTCGTCGATGATGGTTGATCATTTGGGGTTTGGGGGCTTGTTGTAGTCATATTGATTGGCATCTGTATGCGTGAGTTATTTGTTTCTTTTACGAAGCCTAAACGGAGTTTTTCTGATTTATATGATCACAGCGGGATGGCTTTGGTATTTGCAGAGGATCCTCATGGTGTAGCGGCTTCGCAGCCTCTCAGTAGTGAGTACATAGCATCGCGGAGTACTAGAGTTGGTCTGACGATCGACGATAGATTCTTCGAAGCGGCTCTGTCCGATATATTACAGCCTTCTTCAACAAAATTTCCCTCTGCCACCTCCGAACTGAACGATATGATTGGTTTTGTCGCGTCGCGAACCTTTCCTTTCATTCTGAATCACGTTTAGGGACGCGTCAATGGATAGAGACAAGCGTTGGCTGTTCTAACAACGCCCATCATTTATTGCGGTTTCGAACAGCTTTAATGTAGTAAATACATATACATATTGACGGTCAATCTATGGAGGTCGCACATCATCTATCGATATGCCCAACGTATCCATGACAATTCATTAAATTCTAGGGGTATAAACGCAAACCCAGCCAATTTTACAGCGTAGACCCAATGCCGACTAGCGCACCTTCTGCATCCTTACCACTCAGATACTTTCCAATACACATTCCACGATCGCACACCGCCGCTCTTCGACCACGATGCGCACAGCTTCTGTCATCGTCTCCCAAAGGGGATCTCCCGCAGCGACGCGTTTTCCCCACGCCCACCCCCCAGTCGCAGCTACTGCGATACCGACATAGTCAGGCATGGCAGGCCCGAAGCCCACCGTGAGCTGATTGCCAGAAACCTTGGAGCCGTGTCCCTCGGGGTGCACGCCCATCATTGAGAGCTTTGGTGATTTCCAGCCTCCGTTGTTCAAAACGATGGTCAGGAAGGGCTAGCGTTCACCGCGGCCTCAGAACCATCACTCAAGATATCGTCAAGTGATACTCACAGTTTCATACCGCCTCGCCATCCAGAACGCACTGCTAGGCGCCCCAAACAAGAACGTGCCATCACCTACCACGCTCACCACCAGCTCGTACCCCATCTTCCCTGCACCCTTGCCCGAATGTACCCCCCCTAGAACCGCACCGATGCCCGCACCTAATGCCCAGCCGAGTGACGAGCCGCCGGAGCTCAACATGCCCGCAGGTGTGTCAGGATGCAGGTGTGACCATGAAAGCGGGTAGTTACTGATGGTCTCATTAAGGTAAAGAGTGCTCGCGGGGTGCGGGACCTTATTCTCCACCGCCGTACGCAACGCCCCAAAGATGCGCTGGGGCATATACGGCACATTCGGTTCGGACGTGAGTGTCTCCGCACTACGCATGTCTGCGATGAAGTCATCGTGAATTGCCTGTATGCTTCTAGAACGCGTGTAGAATCCGTTCACCGCGCCGGTACGCCCGGAGTTCAGGATTTGGTAGAGCGCGACTTCAGCGCTGGCACGGCAAACAAGGTCTGCGACGCCGGCGACGTGATCCATGCCGATGGTATCTTTAAGAGGGTCGCTAGAATCGATTACGAAGATGCGAGCCTCATCGCTGGGGCGCTCGAAGTTGCCTTGATTGTCTTTGTTTATTGGGATCCATGGTACCTCTGCGTCGATTACGAGGATTACGTCTGCTGTGCTGAGCAACGGGGTGTGTGTGCCAGGTGCGAGGAAGGAAACGCCCACGAAGAATGGATGCGTGAGAGATACGTTGGTAGCGCTGGGGCAGGTCACGAATATAGGGATAGCCATCAGACGGGTGACCATCTCTAAGGCGGCGACAGCTGCAGGATTTCGCCCAATGTAAGACGTGATTATAAGCGGGCTGTTTGCTTGAGCTAGGGCGTCACCAATGATATTCACGGCTACAAGCACGATGAGTAAAATCCATGGTGATCATGACGATGTACCTGAGGGAGATAGCGCGCTTGGCTCAATCGAAGGCCATCTGTATAAAGATGCCGAGGAGTTGAAGAGTGATTCATCGATCTCTTTCTCTAATACTTCTCTGCGTGCCCAGAGATATACTGGACCTTTTGGTTCGCTTGTAGCACTGGGTTGTGCATTTCAGCTAATTTTGACTTTGAATGAACCCAATGAGCATACATTTGGAGGGCACGTCTGACAAGATGAGGGACATTTTCGGGTCCGTTTATCTGTGCAGTGAAACGCATGTATTGCCTGACAATGGCAGGTTGGTCGGGTACATCTACATGAAGATTCTGAGGTTTATTCTTCAACCAATCGAGTGGGTATCTTACCTTGCATCCAATGAATCCACTCGTTCCTTGACCCCTTCAACTCTCCTTCCATAGTAGACGGGGATGCACCAGCAAACACAAGGATGGGAACCTTTCCTCTGCTCGCATTATGGACAGCACCAGCCAGGGCCTATGACGTAGTGTTTGATGGCGATATCCTAGAAAGCCAAGTATATGACACTGACCTGAGTTCCGACGTCGACGTGTACAATGACTGCAGCGGGCGTGTTCGTAACCTGTACGAATGCCTGTGCTGCGCTCAATGCAGCCATTTCATTGGGGCAAGTTATTATTTCGACAGTAGTATCGCCATGAGCGACACGTTGGCGCTCGAGGTCTTCGAGGAGTGCAGGGTGATCGGAGCCCCAGTTGACGAATGCATGGGTGATGCCGACCTGTGCTAGGGTGTGGAGGAAGAGAGAAGATGTGGTGTACATTGTGGGCAACGTTGGAGAGCAGCGCTAAATCATGAAACGCAGGTGTGTATATATAGTGCTGATTATCCTGGGACTTGTGCCCAGTGGCATGGGATATTGATACACTTTCCTGGATTTACGAGCCGCACAAACACAATGCTGTGCGGAAAGTTGAGAAATCGAGGTTGGGTGGGTGGGAGATGCGATAAACAGTGACGAATATAAAAACATATAGAACAATATTCAGCAGTCGCCGAAATTTCAGTTCATGCCTTTGTCGGTTTAGCGAGATCTTATATCAAATGGAGAAGACTTTTACGATGTAGTAGAAAGGATACGTTCCGACAGGCTTGCAAAGGTTAGACTTCACTTATAATCTGGCATAGCGGCGGCCTGACCCGAACTCGATAAGCTATCTGGTGGATGATTCAGAAAACACAATGTAACGCACGAAATCCTTTGAGAACGCCCTCTGTCGACGTGGTTGCAATATCCACTCTGGCCCATGTTGACCGACCATCATAGAAAGGTTGAAGAGACGACTGTCGATTAGCACCCCCAAAGCGGTTACAAAGGAGCTCCGAAGAAACGTTGTAGCAAATGATCAAAAATGGGACTTGTATGACGTACGGCCGCCGGGACCAACCGTTCCGTCCTTATATATGTCAGGCGTGAACTCCTGAGACCACGCCAAACCATGTCATTCTCACAGAAATACCATCCACTCCCAACAGTCGATAAGGACGCTGGAGAGCAGGAATCTCTGCAACGCAGGGACCCTCGCAAAAGGAGATCTCTCCTCGTCATCGTTGTCATCATAATCATGTTTACTTCACTCCCTTTTGTACATATGATCAGGTCCAGGGGGCTCTGGGGTGCTTGTCATGGCTCGCAGCGTAACTCTTCTACATTGGCAAAGCTGCCTTCTCACTACACCTTACCATCGGGTGATAATATTCCCTCAGTTGCATTGGGTACGGCACTGGTAAATGCCTCAGCAAGTCGGTGTTGAACTCATCATTAATCGTACAGGTGTATGGCAGGCTGGCAAGGGGGAAGTCGGAAACGCTGTGAAAGTACATACTCCGCACTACCCCGAGTACTTACGCTCACATGCTTCTAGACCGCTTTGACAGCAGGGTATAGACACATCGATGGAGCCTGGATTTATCGTGTGCGTTTGACCCCTTTATCGTGACGAACCTCTTTGACGATAGTTGCAGAACGAGGAAGAAGTTGGTCAAGCTCTTAAAGCAAGTTCTGTACCTCGTGAAGAACTTTGGCTCACGTCAAAGGTAGTACCTTCAATTCAATCAGCTGGACCTCACATTGACCGGTAGCAGCTTTGGAACACTTTTCACGCACCTGAGGACATTGAGACTGCGCTAGACCAATCGCTTTCCATGCTCGGTACCGACTATCTCGACTTGTACTTGATTCATTGGTACGGCAGTTATTCACCCACTTGTGCGTCTTGCTTATTCCGAACAAGGCCTGTTGCATTTAAGACGGGCACTACCATTTTGGATGAGGATCTTACTGCCGATCCATATCCTACTTGGCAGAAGCTCGAAGAACTTGTTGACAAGGGTAAAATAAGGAACATCGGTATCAGCAAGTGAGTTTCATTCATGTTGAGTCAAACGGGTGCTGACATCTCACCAATAGCTTCAATATCAGAAGGTTCGAATGATCTCTGCTCCAAGTCAATCTTGCTCAAATCCAATTCAGGATCCAGAATTTGACCGCAAACAATCTGAAGTACCAGCCAGCTGTCAATCAAGTCGAGCTCAACTTTTGGAACCCTCAACCCGAACTATTGAAGGTATGTTTCCAGCTCAGGCAAGTAGACACTTGTGCTCGAGTTCATGAGCAATCCATAGTGGTCAAAGGAGAACGGGCTTCTTCTCGAGGCGTACTCTCCACTTGGTAGCGACAAGCAAGTCGGAAAGTCTCTTTCTGTCCCTGAGGTATCGTTTCACGTCATGGGGTCTGGACTTCGTCATCTAAATATACTTACAGGTAAAGAGCATCGCATCCCAACTTGGAATCACCCCGGCTCAGGTGATTATCTCGTGGAGCGTCCAGCGCGGTGTATGTCCATATCTCTGTAACATTGTGTCGTGACTCACCTTTCCAAACCTCGATAGACGATCGTCCTACCGAAGAGCGTAACACCTTCTCGCATCGCAGAGAACCTTGAAGGTGAGAAGGTTTAAATTTTTGTTAGACAGTGCATAGTACTCACTCACATATGCCCTCCAGTATTCGAACTCCCACAGGAAGACTTTGAGAGGTTGGAGAAAGCAGCAACTTCGCACACTCCGCAGAGAGTGGTCAACCCGAGCGCGGGTTGGAAGTTGCCTTTCGATGTATTTGATGGGCAGTGAAAGATGTGTCGCCAGATGTTGTTCGGTAGACGATTCTTGCTACTATACCACCTCTAGGCTCTTACAGTGCAGCGTCAACGTTGTTGGCAATAGCCCAATTACCAAGCTTACAGAAACAGCTGTCCGACATAGCACTGTTGAAATGCGAGAATAGCGAAAGTTCGTCTGAAGAGTGCAATAATGTAGTAGGTCCGACTGCAAGAAAAGCTCACAGTTTACTTGACGGCTCGGGTTTCCGCAAAGATGTCCTACAATTGAGGATTGACAGGTTAGCTTGATAATCGTCCCGCCGCCATACTCTAATGCGAGGTACATATTTTGTATATTTTCCACGATAAGTTCAAACACAAAACGCACTTGATCAATTACACAAAGTTCAGGGACTCGTGTTAATTTTGATCCTGTGAAGACCAAAGCTTGAAGATTGAATACTGAAATACCATCGGTCCTGGAAACACACAGCCACTTTGTAGGGACCCTAAGTTGACCCTAAGTCTAGGAAAATTCTTTAGATCAGCTGCCCCAGGTGCAACGTGTGGTGACGACTCGGATATGGATATGCTGCACCGCCCGCACACACATTAAGAGTCGAAGACAGCGAGTCTGGACATGGATAGGGAAGCAAGGTGTGAATGGAGAATGAATTAAGGATGGTTGTTACGACCGTCACGGTAGATGCTTGCACACAGGAAGATGCGCATAGCGCGAGTCCCAGGACTCGAGCGCTTCACACCTGTGAAACGAACATGATTTAGAAGAATCCCCTTAGAGATCACTTGAATGAAAATTTACCTGGCCTCCATTATCTGTTCTGTCTTGACACTGATCCGTTCTTCAACATTGGTAGTTAGAGTATGTGTGAGTGACTTGGTCTAACTAGCATTTCTCGTGAGTGATGCCATCAATGAGCTCAAGCCTCGAGGTTGCCTCCGAGTAGTGTAGGGGGCAGAAGTATTTTGGGGCGAGTTCTGCCAAAAAAACGGCAGAACGGCAATTGGCAGAATGGCAAAAGTCGGCAGAATTGTTTTGAGGGTTTCTGTGTGTTCTAGTAAGATAACAGCAAAAAAATTATCTAAGCTATTGCATGGATGCTACATCCTCTGATGTCAACAGCGCATTGATGTTCCAGCCTGCCTCCGTGCCTTGTGACCCACGGCCAACCACATCAATCTCTTCGACAAACCCTGCAGGTGTAATTCCTTTATCGACTTTCTCCAGCTCATCCCAATCAATAATATCTCCCCCGAAAATATCTGGGACTTCGCCAGTACCTTCTTGCAAGCCTCGTGACTCCAGCATCTCGTTTTCAAATCTGTCAAATTCTTCGAGCAGCTCCTCATCTGTAATTGACTCGGGACCTGCAAGAAATTTGTCATCTGAGTTGCGAGAGGCACCAGCGAGTGGTGGCACCCTATTCTGGTCAAGAATATGCTTGAGATGTTTGTCCTCACGACCTTCTATAGACGTCGAACAGTAGTTGCATTTGTAAAAATAACGGTTGGATGAATTTTGGACTTTTTGATCCTGGATAAAGTGGTTGGTGATGATTTTTCGAGTAGGGCGGCCCGTAGACTTTTTCGAGGACATATTGGCATGCACGGAGGCTCAGATACACTTATTCGAAGTCAAACATATTCTATTTGATGATAGTACAAATAAGATTCACATTGACTTCTGCCGACTTCTGCCCAACACCCTCGACCTACTGCCGGCAATTGCCATTGGCAGAATGGCAGACTTCTGCCAACAACACTACCTCCGAGTCGAACTTTGATGTGCAAAATCGTAACATTATATAAGCTTTTGAACCTTAATGCATATAGCCACTCGAACTAAATCCCCACCCAATCCCCACCGCACCTTTTCGAAACTTCAATGCGCAATCTGGAAAATGGAACCGACACATAAAATCCTACGTCTATAATGCAAAATCCCTTTTTCGAGTCGGGCCTGGACTCCCACTACCCGTAGCAGGCTTCTACGTGAGTGAGGCCTCGTCTCGTGTATCGAAAAAAAAGTTTGCCTATAAGTGTAGACTCACTCAATTTTTCGCCATTGTCAGATAACTTGTTCGGATTCAATTATCCCGGGGAGCATTCATCCACTTCACAGATCACGAGCGTCAACCATGTGTTTCATGACCACTGTGATGCAAGAGATGCTAGTGCTTACGCCCTCTAAGACGATGTGTGGCCGTGCCAGCCCCATACGAGATGCTGTGCGCATGTCTGGTGGCATTACGAGCGAACATAGCCCGGGATACTACAATCGCTGGCGAAACCATGTGGTGCCGATGTACAGCCCCGACTGGCTATTCTCACTATTGGTGATACTTCGCTCGGCAGTGCTGCCATGTGCGAATGCTCCCGGAGTCGAGTAAACTGTGTATCTTGGCGCTAGCTGAGCACTGCGTCCTGATGGATATGGTCGATTCTTGGTTACAGATCAACGAGCCGAGGTTGCGGGTTTTCACAAATTAAACTATATTCACATAACTTATGATCCTCCAGACGAAGCTGGAGAGTCTCACCGGACAAAATTTAGCAGGATAGTGCACGCGTTTTCATAGCATTGTTATTAGTGCGTCCTTCAGGTTTGGAAAGGGACGCTAATTACAGTTTTTGACGCTTACTAGTAAGTACGCGTGCGTAGTAATCGAGTTTAATGTCGTGTGTGACGATGACAAATGTGAGTGTGTCGACATCAGATGGCGTTGGCTTTCTAGCTCAGTGGCTTGTCACTGCTGTGGGCAACCACAAAGTAATAAACTGTGTTACGTCCGCACATGTGCCGTACTAAATCAGTACTTCACATTAATATCAGCTAGCTACTAGATGCCATCAACTGAAACTTCAAAGCTTGGCATCAGGACCAGCAGGGTATTTCAGGCTTCATGAATATGCAAAGATATGGAAATTCCATGGGTACATACAACATAGTCTCGTTCGTTCAATGTATCCACAAAAGATCAGCGGAAGCAAATGATTCCCTCAGGCCATGCAAACTCCAAAATTCATGTTGCAAGACTCCTGAGTGTAACATACAAATTACGACGCATATCAAATGCGTTATCCCCACGTGTTTGTCCGGTCCCACCGTCGTGAGCTTAGTAGTTGGCATCTTGTTCAATGAGACCAAGAGCCGTTAGAGAGCGAGGCTTGATAGAACACTTAAAGGGCTTGGAGTGGCTTTGGAGGGCGTCATTCCAGGCCCATCCCAGATATGACAAAATATACGACATACCTCACCGTTCCTGACAAGGGTTCAACCTCGGGGGTGATCTCAACACCATTCTCAACAACCTTGGAAATATCAAACACGGCCAGTGACATCACAGTGGATATCCAAATGGAAGCATCAGCAAGGTGGCGACCTGTACATCAAAAACAAGCAAACATCAGAATCCTGTTAGTTGATTGATGCGATCCAGATATACCTGGGCAAATACTATGGGGCAGAAAGTTGGCATTCCGATAAATTCAGAACCAGTTTTATGCTTACCGTCTACCAAAGCCGAAGCATATTTTTTGAGGCTCCGTCTCAGGTTCCTTTCCATCCTTAGCCAAGAAGCGTTCAGGATTGAATTGCGATGGGTTAGCATATGTCCGCGGATCGTTAAGCATGAACCTGTCGAAACTAAGAGCATTACATTCTATTCATCAATGGAAGGAGGGCACCGACCAAATGTTAGGCATTATTAAGGAGCCTTTTGGAATATAGTACCCATCGTGGATATCGTCTTCAGTCACACAGTGGGGGACACCTGTCATTGAAATACCCGTCATCAAATAACAGTATCGCAAACGAGATCTAAATACCTGTAGGAACGGTAACATGCCAGCGGAGGACTTCTTTGACAAGTGCCTCGATATAGGGGAGGGACTCACGGTCGGCCAAGGAGGGAAGACGGTCAGGACCGATGACCGCATCTATCTCGGCCTGAGCTTTCTTCTGCACATCAGGGAAAAGTGTCATAGCTAGAAAAAGCGAGTATATCGAAGAAAGAGTCTGAAAAAATAGGTGTAGTACTTTCAGAAGATGATGATTAGAAAGATGAATATGTAGGGACAAACCGTATCGGCACCGCCGGTGTATAGGGAAAAAGCAGACCATTTCGCGACGTGGTCTTCTTCCGCAGATACATCACCGCCTTTCAAGAGACTTGAGGTAAAAGACACAGGAGCGATGCCAGCAACCTGTAAATTTAAACTTCAATACATGACCGCAAAACTACAAACCTGAAAATTGGTTACCATCTGGTCCTTGACGAACTTGTGAGATGCAGAAACTATCTCTTCGAGGGCCTCACGCCATTCACGTGCTGTACGCTTGAAACCAGCACCAGGAAACCACGCGGGGACCTTTGCCACTAAAATTTTCAGGTCATCAGGAGCCAATGCAAACGTCAGAATAACATAGCTCACAAAATGGTACAATATCGACCATAAAGGCACCAGGAGCCAAGGCCTGGGAACCATGGGTTATGACGCGGTCTGCACGGTCAACGAGGGGATCATTGTCCTCTTCCACTTCGTAACCATGAGAGATGCGAAAAATGACAGCACCAGCAGTACTATTGTATAATTTCAAAGATAGTAACACTGTGAGGATAGATAGCACATACTGTTGGACATGCTCCTGCAGTCGGTCCGGATTCGCAAGCACACGCTTGAGGAACCGGTGAGTCTCAACCTCCTCGATCACATTGTATACATCCACTGCGGCACGGGTACCAATGACCTGATGAAAGTTCCTGCGATACAGGCGAAAACGGTCGCCATATGGGAGCAAAGGCAAAGAATCCTTCCAGCCAACAAGTTCTCCGGCCATAGGAATAACAGGACGGTCAGAGTATAAAGTGCTTTTGCTGTCCATCATTTCCATTGCAGTCTTAACAGAGTTCAGCACGATGATGTGCCGACCCTGAACCTCGATGTGGGTAATATCACCTGCAGAACAGACTTTTAAAGATGCATGATTTTGGAAGAAGGGAGGCACTCACCATACTTCTGACCCCACTCAGTAAATGTCAGCCAGGGTTTGGTGCGAGGCATATCTAAAATATTGCCGATGAGAGGCCACCCCCGGGGACCAGGTGGATATGGTGCAAGATTCTTCTTGAGGACGAAGGTCTGCTTTACCAAATAAATTCCAACTGTAGCAACACCGGTAAGGCATAGTAAGTCCAGCCAAGTAACACTGGTGGTTGTCAACATGGTCTACTACTAGCCAAGGATGGCTCAGAGCAACTCAAGAACAGCGGATGTGGAGCGAATGATCAGATGAGCAGGAGACATCTTGTATTTAAATCAGAATGAATCAGCAGGTAACACATTGAAATGAGTGGTTCCCTGAGGCCGTTCAAGTTCCCAACTCGCTGCCTGGCAGGACTTACCTTATGTTAAAGTTCTCGGTTCGAACTCTTGCTGAACCGAAATCGGACCATTGTCGGACCGAACCGGCTGCAAACTCCGCGCTCTCATTTGCACGAGGAGTCCATCTTCATCGTATTTGGTGATACCCTCATTGTATGTTTCTTCATCTTGTTTTTTTTTTCACAGTTGACTTGACAACTCTGCACCCTGTCCCATCGTCCCTCTCCCCCTCGTCGAAAACCCCACTCTTGGGACATTTAGATGTTTACCGCAACGGTTCGGCGCTCCTTTTTTGGTCTCAAAGCACACTAGCACCGATGACCATCATGGGCGTCGACCAAAATGCTATTACTGTGTTGAAAATACCTCAAAATGGAACACTGAAAAACCAACGCGTTAACGACGACCGAGTAAGTACCAGTACCCGAGGCCCGAGGGTCCTGATTAAATAAGATGGAGCTCTCAAAGTTCTTTCGGGTCCCTCCAGGGTAACTTTGCGTTTCAAGTAACGATAAGGTATCAAACTTTGAGCTCAAAAAGCTTCATAAATCAGGGGTGCAGTGAGTTTCTGAATCAATCCTTGTGCTTCAGTTGATCAAACCTGTGTAAGTATTATGTGATTTGAGTAAAGACCGAATGATGTACGTGATTCGGACTCCGAGGAATAGAGCATGATCATTACTGAAACTACCGTCTCAGGCATCGGAGGTGCAACTCTATCTTTTATCAAGTCGCTTCCCGGCTGGTAGATAATTGCCGCCAGCCTCGATCCAAGCAAGCTAAGTTCAGACCCGAATAATATGATCGGTGTTTGCACTGGCACTGCCGCCTTGACGTGTGCACAGGCAGCACAGCTCATTCATCTTAAGAGCTAAGAAGGCGCACGATGTGTGTGTATGTGTGTGAAACACATTCTTGACCTCTAGATGGAGTATTCGACTGACGATATTGCAGCAGCGAGGAGCTTGCAGTTCACTATGGTCTGTATCCTTGTTGATATGAGGGCTAATCACAATTGACAAGTTGTGTACCATTGACACCAGTATATATACGGTGCGTACTGTCTCAGCCCTGTATCCTTTGTCCTGACACAGTTCAAACTTCAGCGTCCATGACCACATTCTGGGTAGGCTCATTCTCATTCATCTAATTCCGCTGTCGAAATCGCTTATCCAGACCTACGATTATGTATGTTCGCTTCATGAAGAGGTAATATACTTGTTCCATGATACACCTCAGTTTTGATATCCACAATATGCTGTGCACAGTTGACGTTCTTGCTTCGATCGCACTGGACCAAGATGAAAGTTCTGTATATCGTTACGCGATACCTCCCTTTTATCATTCTCGTCACGGGTCTATATCGTGCGTTCCGCTTCAGCACATATCGCCCAATGATGAGTTAACACTTGTTTTTCAGGGAGCTTTGTGCCGAATGAGAACACAGGTGTACGTGATGCGGTGAATAGTCAATGAAAACGAACGACTTATTGCATGCCTTCACCAGAAATGTCGGGTACTGGACAATATTGAATTAGGTATGTGCATGGTACATTCATGCATGCACGTCCTCACCGAAAGCTACTACTTTCATCTTACAGATCTTGGCGTAGTATTAGTCATTTGCTCCGAATGTATCTCTCGTTCTTCCATACTATATGTGTTTCTGATCCCATTTATTCAGGTTTTTTCATCTTCAGAACATATGTGCTCTGGGAAAAAAATAGAATATTGCTCGCAGCCATGCTTTCCACCTTGTTTGTGAGTTCCTAAACCATTTACCATACCCAACCTAGTGGTAAATGCATCAGCCAGATTTCTCTCGTAGCATCCTTCGGCATTACCTCTACCGCTGCTGCTGCTGCTGCATGTACATACTCTCACCTTACCTCTTATGTTCCACAGTCACTGAAAAATCCCGTTCGGTTTCACAGATGCGACTAGCGCGGTCCCGGGCATCACAGGATGCTACCGGAAATCGTCCAATTACCGGCTCTTCATACCATTTATTCTCCTTTTCGTGTTCGAACTGGGTGTGTAACACATATATGTACAAACACGCACTGACAGATGTTCTCCCCAGGACTCCTGATGCTCACACTCATACGTGCCATACACGACTGGCGGACAAACCAAAACCGTCTGTATGCTGTCCTGGTGAACCATAACGTATTCTATTATGCATGCGGTCTTCGTGAGTTAACACTTGTACGCGCCGTTTTTCCCTACTCATCCTCGATCATCATCTTTTCTGAAGTGTTCTCGGTAGCGAATATCATCACATCGCTGGTCCTTCAGGTGTGTGAATCCATTAAATACCTTTTTTGACCGAACCGTTGACGTTCTGCACCCCAGTACTTCTGTCATAGCGTTTCGTATGAGTATGTACCTTCACATCCTGCTGCGTCTTCCTACTGACGATACCTGAAACGTACACCCACGTATAGTTTTCAGTTCATTATTCTTGCAATCCTCGCCACTCGCATGCACCTCCATCTCTGGCAGACGAACCAACATTCACATGGCTCTACTGGCGCCTTCATGTATATTCCAATGTCAGACACGTCATTCTTAAATGTCGCAGCGTGATGTCTACTATTCTGTGGCTTATTCGGTGACGTTCGTGGAGCGAGGCTTGGCCCATACAAGATGATTGGGATTGGTAGGGGTAGGCTTGGTAGAATTTATTACATGCTTAAATTATAGGATGAGTCGGTTACGGGATGACGGGAGTATTTCGATGTCATTGGTCTATTTAACATCCATATTTTCCACTGTAGCAAGGGCAGCATGGCTGTTTGCTCTGCTTCTATCCGAAAACTTCATGAAGTCAGGCAACGTCTCGAACTCAGTTAGCGAGACAGTTACCACGACGCTCTTGAGGGAGTTGAAGACTGTTTAATATTAGTGGTACTCAATAACTTTTGAAACATCTTAAAACTCGCTTAGACACCCATCTAAACGCTTTGAACTCTCGCTGAGGTTTGAAAACAACCCGCTTGCAAGAGAAACATGCTCAGCGCCATAGGGACGAAGCCGGACCTTCAAAGACTTGTTATTTATCAAAAGCGTGCCATAGCCTATGTACATATAGGGGACAGTCGTACTTGAGAGAGTGCAAAAATAACCACCAAACTTATCAGCGGGACGTATTGCGCTACAGCGTGTTACAGGGTGCTACAAAGTGCTACAAAGCACTCTGTAGCAAATTATGTTTCCCTGATTTGAAGTTGAACTTCACTGAGATTGTCTACTTTGCACGACTCAATTAGCTACCCTAACTAAATTGGTGGTACTACGCTCGGGAGTGCTACTATGCATGATATATATGCTCCTGGAGTCGAGCAAACCGTGTATTTTGATACTCACTGACGGATGTGGTGTGCATGGTTGATTCTGGGTTACAAATCAGCAAACCGAGGTTAACGTTGAACCGAGGTCATGGGTTTCCACGGTGGCCGCTAGAGTGCCAATATTTTTTATAACTTAAGCTAATCTACAAGATTGAAAATGATACTAGGCAACTTCACTACCAACAACTCGAAGTCTCGAACGTTCTATCTGGAATTATGGAACCATTGCGGCGCGCGGGCTTCATCCGTTTCCAGACAGATTGATGGCCATGTGCTGTCAGAAGACACCTGGGGGAACAATCAAACATTATAACTGACATGATCATCCGTGATCATAGTCAGCAGGTCAGCAAAGCATTAACTCGTATCAGAGATCATGTGTTGCCATACTATGACGAATGATTTGTGGCCCACTCTGAACTGACGTGTTTCAGAAACGAGTCATAAATAATCCGTCATAAATACCAGGACGTATAAGTATCAAGTATACGAGACACATTTCAATCATTCTCTCACTAAATCATCTCCTACCAGTGTCTGCGAGCTTCTCACATGTCAACTGACGCACTCTCCAAATCCACTCTCGATGATGGTGTCCGTATATTCCTTCTGTCACGTTGTTATGCCCTGAATATTCTCTAAAATATAGGTTATAGCAAGCATTCGTCAGAACATTGCCAATTTTCTTCGGCGTTGCGGTTTGCAGTATATAGACGTCGCAGTCGACGAAGCATACCACTCTGAATGCTGCCAGGAGGCTATCAACCGTGGCTTTCCGATGGACGGGAAATATTCCATCCGCGAATACATGGAGATCGGTGTGGCCATGTCATCTAACGCTTACGCGCACCTTCCTGACAACGCGGCCAAAATGTGGATGTGCCTCTTCACTGCTGTCGCCACCCGCGTCGATGACGTGATGGTCAGGGGAGAGGACATGGCGGATATGTACCATTTCAATGAGCGGTTTGTGAACTGCAGACCACAGGGTGATCCTATCCTAAATGCGCTCGATGTGATCTTGCGTGAGATCACTCGCTTTCATTCCCCGCTGGTGTCGGATCTTATCACTGCGTCCACAATCAACTTTATGTCCGCCAACTGCCTTGATGATGTGACTAAAGACATGCAGGTATGGTGTATATCTAAATAATATTGAATATCATAATTTTACCCCTATTATTAGATCTTGCCAAGACTCCCTTGTACCCAGAGTATTCTAGGCTCCTAGGAGGCTTGACAGATGGATATGTGTTATTCATGTTCCCTTCCACGCTCCCAATTCAGGAATACATTCAATGTATGCCGGATCTAAGGACTGTCGTGAATCACACAAAGTAAGCACATCAATGACTTCCTGTTAGGCTTCCTAACCTGTTGTCATTCAGTGATATACTATCTTACTACAAGGAGGAGATCGGCGGTGACACCGCAAACTACTTGTCGCTCATGGCAGCCTCTCGTGCTTGCACTAAACAGGATGCTCTGCATGACTTAATCGAGAAAACTGTGCAAGCGCATCACAATATCCTCGACTGTCTCAGACCTTATAGTGAGGCTTATGACGCCTATGTCTGTTTTTTTGAAGGGTATGTCAAATTTCATATTGCCTTAAAAAGGTACAAGATGAAGGAGATCATGGCCGAGATGTCCTCCCCTTCTTAGTGTGATTCGTTCCGACTTTCTAGAATGTTCTTCATCATATCTTGACTTAGTAGCCACTTGCACAGCACCTGTTAGCAGAGCGTTACTTGACTCATTTCTTGTAATAAGAGGCGGTAGAGGCTTACCATGCCAGGTGCATCAAGCGCACCCGAAGTTCCATTACGGACCTGTTTCGTACCTTTTCTTCGTCGTGCTGTCTCTTGTCGATGTTTTCTCTGTACAATTCTATATGATATGTTCAAAGGCAGTATGATATTGATCGAAGAAATATGACAGAGTGAACTAAGCAACCAGTACGATACGAGGCCATCGATGTATGAAGGAAAAAGATAGTAGTTGCTAAGTAGCTCACACTGAAAACTCAACGCCCAGGATGTTGAAAAACACCAAAAGCTTCTCCTGCCGCAAAAATAGTCCTATAAGTTAAGCGTCTGGCGAGCTCTACCAAGCCCACCAATCATCTCGTACAATATACACCTCGCTCGACAAACGATGTCGAGTAATAATGTGTCATGCCGTACACTCTACAGGTGACATGTCAGACATAGGAATTTGCATGAGTGCATCAGAGCCGCGTGTTTGATGCTTCATCTGCCAGAGATGGCGGTGCATACGCGTGGCGAGGATCGCGAGGACAATGAACTGGAAACTGTACGTGAATGTGCGTTTGAGGCATCGTCAATAAAATGTCATGAGAGGTTGTGGAGGTACATACTCATGCAATATAGCGTGGTAGGAGTACTGGGTGTGCAAAACATGAACGACTCAAACATCAAAGGCATTATGGAGATATACGCACATGGAGGAGCAGTGACGTGAATATGTTCGCCACAGAGAACACTCGAGGAAAGAGAATGAGCATGGAATAACGGCGCGTGCAAGTATTAACTCACAAAGACCACATGTATAATAAAATATGTTATGGTTCACCAGGACAGTGTACTACGGTTTCTGTTCTGCTGCCAGCTCTGTATGGCACGTATGAGTGTGAGAGTCATGAGTCCTGGGGAGTATCTGTCAGCGTGTGTTTGTCTATATGTATACTCGTGATCACCCACCCAATTCGAATGCGCACAATAAAAGAAATGGTATGAAGAGCTGGAGACTAGTCGAGCTCTGGTAGCACCCTGCGATACCGGGGATCGCACTGATTGCATCTGCAAAAGTGGAGATAATTGTTGAATGGTAGTGGAATGCCAGGGGATAAGTAAGAACGCGTACATGTTGCGGGAGCAGTAGTAGCGAAGGTAACGCCGATAGATGCCCCGACAAAAGTCTTGTTTGATGCATTAATAGCTAGCTTGGGTGTTGCTAGTGAAATTTGGACTCACGAAAGCGGTTACAAGAATGGCTGCGAACAAGATTCTATTGTTGCTCCAGAGCGCGCATGTTCTTAGAATGAAAAAGCCTGGATGAATCTGATCAGGAACATACATATCGTAGTGAGGAGGGAGGGATACATTCGGAGCAAACAGCTAATAGCATGCTGAACCCTGTGAGAGAAATTGGACTGCCCTCAACGAGACAGCGCATAGATGGATATGCCATGCACGTACCTGAGCAAATATTGTCCAACACCCGGCATTTCTGGCAAAGTCAAGCAGTAAGCAACAATCATCCCACATAAAGTCTCGATTGTATGTTCACATACACCTGGGGTTTCATTTGGGATAAAACTCACTGCATGACGACATGTTAGTTAGTTCATTTGGCGGGCGATGTACGCTGGAACTGAACGTACAATATAAATTTGTTGCGAGAAGGAGAAAGGGGACATCGCGTGACGATATAAAGGCCTTTCGCCTTGGTCCAGTGCGACAAAAGCAGGAATCTCCACTTCAAATCAAAGCAACATGAGATCCGGGGCATATCACGGAACCGGTGCATTACCTCTTCGTGAAGCGAACAAGCATAATCGTAGGTCTGGATATGCTAGGTTAACAGTCGAAGAGAACTCATCAGGACACACCCACCCAGAAAGTAGTTAGAGAAACTGAGCTGCGTTAAGACGATAAAGATCGAGTTCAGACAGTACGCACTGTAAATGTACTGATGCGCACATGAATTATTCGTCTTCTTATCGACAAGAAAGAAACGCACCTGGAAGAACAGCAAACTCATCGCTGCCGCGATATCATCAGCTGAATAGTCTGTCGACATTCCGGGTCGTTCAAGAGGTGATTGTTAACTTGGGTTTACGCCCCCTTCTGACTCGGAACTCTTATAAGAACGCATATATGCTATGCAGTTAGGTAACACAGAGTTTATTTGGGAACTCACATGTCACCGCGCTTGCTGTACTTGTCCACGTTCAACTTGAAGCTGGAGGGATTTGGTGGATTTCAAAGCTCTAATCTGTGAGACTAAACTTCTCCACGTAGGTCGCCCTAGTACTTATTGGGTTCTCGTTAGCTTTTTTTGAGGGAGTGCCAATCATTCTGCTCAACGTTCGTGAATGAACGGATATCTCATGTGACGGCAGCCATCAACGATTGACGCTGAGCTGTCAAGTAGACTCGAGTTATAAGATGCGGCGCAGACAGTAAGCACTGGCCCATCTGACAGTTACACGAGTTCAATGACCACCCATAAATTGCAATGAGCGAATTCCGAAGCGTTGTGCTGCCTCAAGTCAGTAGATACGGAGTCCTGAGTTTTCTTTGGTTATAGACGACTCACAGCCTCATATGAGACGTTCAAGTGATGCGATCAAAAACGTTTCCCAAACTCCGGCAAACACCTTAGTGTGATGTGTTAATGTCAACAAGTTTGGGACCCGCTTGATAGTGAGCACAGCGTGAGAAACATTGACGGACACAGAAACCACTTGGAGGTGCTCATGTCCCAGATTTTGGCCTCCATCCTCAAAGTTTCAATGCCTCAAGATATCTGCAGCGAAACAGTTAAGTCAACCTCCCATCTCAGTCGAACAAACATTTCATTGCTCATAGTACAGGTCGTCTCGCTCGGCTCTAAAACGACGACACTGCACAGCTCTGTCAGTGAAGCGTTATTTGACTGATGCTTTCCTCACTCCGTATATTAGACAGCTCGATAACCACCTTGTTACCACCGCTCTAGGTCGCAGGCAATATGATATTGGATATACAGCCGGGCCCGCGGGGCATTTCGATCTGGCTAATGGAACGTTTCGTGTGAGCCCTTGGTTATACAAAATTACAGATTACTATGTCTCTCTTGTCGTCATTCTACATAAACTATAATACTCATCGCTATCAGGCCGTGCTTCTGACTCTAGCACGTTCGATCATGAATAATTCGTCCACGCTGCTCATACCAAAAGCCCAACGCCCAGGATATGAAACAGAACTATTAAGTAAAGGCGTCTCCCGCTCCAAAGCAGTCCTAAGCGTTAAGCGTCTGGCGAGCTTTACAAAGCGCACCACACTCATCTCGTACAATACACACCTCGCTGACAAAACGACGCCGAGTAAGCGACCAGGTAGATGTCACGCGCGCACATTCTCCAGGTGGCACTGGCACGTCGGGCATAGGAGATTGCACGGGAGCATCAGATTGAGACATCTGTTGCTTCGTCTGCCAGAGATATCGGTGCATACGCGTGGTGAGAATCGCAAGAATAATGAACTGGAAACTATACATGAATGGGCGTTTCAGGCATGGTTAGTAGAATTGCGCAAAAGCTTGTGAAGGTACATACTCGCGAAGTATGGCATGGTA